>NC_030857.1:3118217-3418217 GCF_000208745.1 Theobroma cacao | reverse complement strand
CAATGTAGCCTTGTTTCAGAAAGAGGACCCTTTAAACTATTAGAAAATTCAATTGAAGATGAAGCACCAAGTACAGAAAAATCTTTGGTATTACTGTACAATTGAGCTTTCTCATATACATTTGAATTTAAATCAATAAAGCTACATATGATTGAAACCACATATACAAGTACTCGCTGCAAGAACCCTGTTTTCTCTGCCATCAAATTAGAAAAATTTTCATCAGCAGAAAGTGCCCCAGTCATTGTTTTGAGTTGGATAACTGCCCCTGGAATAAAAAAAATAAAAATGAAAAATTGAACTGGAAATTCAGCCATAAAATTCACAGACTTCCAATAAATCTAGATCAGAACTATGGACGAAATCACAATTTTATATCAGAATTAATGGGAAAAATCAACACACAACTAATCATATTCAAGAATCCCGATTTAATGTAATGCCTAATTGAAAAAGAAACCTTACCTAATTGCATTGAAGATTCAAAACAATTTTTACAAATAGCTACATCACCACAAATTTGGATACTATAGGAAGCACACACTTCTAACCACAAGCAACCCTAAATTTCGGTATCAATCAACCACAACCAAAAACTGCAAGCATCTCAAATAACAATATAGAGGCCATTAACAATATAACATACCTTTCATTAATGCTGTAAGTTTCTGAATCCCACCATAGTAGCCAAAAACTCTGCAATTATGCATCGAACGAGTAACAATTTTTAAAGCATCCAAAACAGGTAATCCTTCAGAAGTGATAATCAAGATTATGGAAGCTGCTGGAATGTCGGTTGCTGTGCGTCCCACACCATTATTTACTGGAGAAAATAAAGCATATGCAATGACAATTTAGAAATATTTACACTAAATATTCAATCAATCTATATTTAAGAAGAGAAACTCTTAAAAAATGGGAAGAATTAAGTGACAGCATAATACCATATCTAGCTATAATAATCTCCAGAAATAATGCCCTATATTGTAGAAAAGATACCCTGTGGCTAATTTAATATTGCAAAATAATTCACTAAATGCTTAAAGGACATAATGATAATAATGTGACTTGCTTTGAATAAGTATGAAATTATTAGTTCAGCAAAAGTATAACAGTCTGCAAAGCATATCAGAATTATTGAAATTACACATAATAGGACGACTTGGAAATCAAACAAAAAGCTCTTCAATTAGGCGAATCCGAACTCGATTCCAGAAACAACCTAAATTAATAGAAATTGCCATTTATTCATCACTATAAGAGAAGTACTTTAACTTCCACTACCAGATGAGCCTACAACATACTACCATAAAAAGGAACTTTAGCAATTACAAGGGATTCCAATAAAGTTGCCAAGAATGATATTGTAATCGATTATCACATTGAAAAAATAAATAAACTTCAATTGAACTAGTTCGAACGAGTGTTTAAGTTACAAATTGAAATTTTACTTTTTTTCAATGTAATCAGTTAATTAAATCTTTATCATTTGCATATAGGACAAAGGTTTCAAATCACAGGAGTTCTAGTTTTCCCTTTATTTTATAGTCTTCAAATTTTTCTCATTCTTTTCCAATATATCGTCATAAAAATAAGACCTACCTATCAACAAAATAGTCTGCCCAGATGAAAGCAACTTGCTCAGAGGATATAAATCAACTTACACTCAGAGACCAATGTGGTTAATTGCATGATCTCTTCAGTCAAAGTCAAAATGACTTCAGCAGGATGCCCAGCAGAGCAGCCAACAACTACATCATTAACACTTGTTGAATACTCTGCAGCTTGAACAGTTGTTGAAGCAGCCTCTGGCAACTGGCCACCATTAACAGGCTCCCAGTTCTTGAATACTGTCAGAAACTGCTTGAGGAAAACCTGAAACAACTTTTTCTTTTCCACCTAAAATCATGCAAATTGGGGAAAACATCCATTAATATAGGAAAACAAAAAAGTTATAGTCATAAATTCTCACAGCAGGCTACAATCTAATGACAAATACCATGCAAACAACAGGCCAGGACTACATTGAACACAGACTAGATCTCAAACTGAAATAGATGCCTAAACTCTGATTTTCAAAGTCAGGTGATTTAACGGAATGTTAATGGTCAGCTTTGTGACCATGTCCTACCCTACCCCCAATCCAAGCTTTGGCCAGCAAGTATCTATCTATAACTAAGACTAAACAGACTCTAGAATAGGAGAATACTTTAAGAAAGCTAAGCTTAATTAGAAAGAGCTGAATAGCAGGAGAAAAAAGAAATAAATTGATAAAATAATTGCTCAAAACTAATGAAAGATAGCCTAAAGTGAGAAAATATGTATAAAACCTACCGAAATTAATTGTTCAGTGGCATCTAAAAGCCTTTAAAGTTTTAAATTGAATACCTTGAGACTAGTTAAGCATGCTACAAGAATACTACACAATTGTGAACAAACTAAAATGCTCAAAGATTCAAGAAAGGTTTCTTCTCAAAACCTTTTAACTTCTTAAGCAGAATGAACACACTTCCTTTAAAAGGTAGTCCAATTATAGTCTAGATTATATGTCATTATCACCTCCTTCCAAGTTGTTACCAGTTTCTTTTTCTTGGATCAAATCTAGGAAAAGAAAAACACACCATACATGAATTGATATGAATGAGAAAAAAATTCTATTAACGGTATGCTGAAACTATAATAACTTAAAAGAATTTAGAGAACTTTTCAGGCAGCGCATACCTTATCAACAGTGTTCTCATATCTCTCCCACAGAGTACTCAAAACTGCCTCATCATCTACTTCACTGGAAGAAAATACCAAAAAGAATGTAGAACTAAAATAACTAATAATGATTCAGCTTGAACAAAATGAAGGTTCAGGACCAACAACTTAAGGTAAATCAAGTGCATCCAACAGATAAATATACATCTCCAAACACAAATTAGGAACAGCTAGACTCTTGTCAAAATAAGCAACTACTGAAATTCTTCAACAATAAGTTTAAACCAAAGTGCTCAAATTTCCAAATTTTACAGACTTATAAACTCCATTAGAACACCCATATTATAACCGGAGATTTGTAAAACAATAACAGCCAGCCAGCATCAGTACCTGAAGCAGATCCTTGGAGTAGGAAGAGACAACCTCTCCCCTTGTGCCCCTGGTGAATCTCCAGTTTGGCCACTAGATGTCCGACGAATAAGGTCGGCTACACCCTTCACAATGTTCATGCTTACCACTAAGATTTATACAATAATTACAGTTTCATAAGCCAACAATCAAGAAACAGATGGCCATTCCAGACCATCACTTTTTCGCCAAGATCAACCAAGCTGTTCACATTAAACCAGGGTCAAATGCTTCAGTATAGTACACTAAGCAGTAATAAATTCAGTTTAAACAAATAATTCGCACCAGAACTTTCGTTTTTATTTATTCTTTTTAAACACATTTTATCACGTCAGTTCTAATTTCCTCTTCTTTAACAGAAAAACGCTACGCCGACAAAAAGCAAGAGCTTAATTCAATTTAACTAACTAAAACCAACCCTAGTAATTACATTTTCACGAAGAAGATCAAATAAAAAAAATGACCCAATGGAAGCCATACGGACATTCTTTAAAATGGCGAACATTCAAGAACACGATATTAGAGATTAACTATCTTGAAAAGGAAAAAGATGAAGATAAACTCACCGATGATTTTCGATCATTTAAGCAAACGAGATTAAAGACGAGAGAAATAAAGCAGTCGCCGATTATGGAAGATAAAAATACCTGATCAGATCAAACGCCTGACGTTCTTCTAGGGTTTACGATACAAGATCTGGGTTCTAATGGTTTTCTTCAGCTTCTTTCGATGGAGCTAGTGAGAAATGAAAAAGAAAAATGAGAGAGAGAAAATAGGAAAAAAAAAAGAGCGAATGGAATAAAAAAAAAAAAAAGGAAGCAAAGGAGAAGGTTAAAGGGAGTCTAATATCAGGACTTTTAGTAATTTCAAGATTTGCCCCGTTTTGGGCTAAATGTGCTTGTTTCACCATATTCCAAAACGACTTTACCGACCTTCATCTTATGTATGACGCTGCCCTTTTATATCTCTCAATAATACGACCCCGTATTTTCTCTTTGGATTCTTATATTTTGCAATTTTTACATAAGGTCCTTGTTGAGCTAAGAAATTGGGCCGTCACTTTCTGGTGGATCCATTATAGTCATCGATTGGGATTTGAAGGACGAAATCACAAAGCTATGACATCTGTTAAGGACACCACGTGATCATTTTCAACATTATCTACGTATTACTACTTTCATCGCAAAACATTTTCTATGTTAAGGACGATAAACTCACTTTATGGGTATAAAATTTAGTCTAGTTTTATTTTTTTCCTTATAACTTATATTTAGTTAATTTGTTGGTTGGATTTTTCATTCTTTGTTTACATATAGATCATGTATGTCGAATTGTAAATTAATTAAAAATATTAATTATATATTTTATATAATAAAATATTGAAAAATAATATTCTAGATTTAAATAATAACATTTTTTATTAATTTAAAATTTGATATGAGTGAATTATTAAATTTAACAATCAATTTATTAAAATATTAATCATAATCATAATAAATATGTACTTTGTAGATATTAAAGTATACTCTATAACTGATTAAGGAAAAAAAAAAAGGAAACGTGTGATTGACAGTGAAGCAACCCCATCTTCCTTTTTCTCTTTATGGCATTTAATTTAAGTAACAATTAGGTAAATGGAGTAACAAAGACTTGACCTCTCTTTTCTTATTCTTCAAGAAGTGCGACAAGATCTAAAGTTGAAATTCTCTGTTTCCATCATAGAATTCCTCGTGCACACAATATATATATATATATAATATTATAATTAAGTGGATATGCAAGGTAAAAAAGTATTAAGTTATATAAGACATATTTGTACCTTTATAACGGTTTATATGATAACAGTGCATGAACATGATGGTTTAAATTTAGACTTTAAAGGGAAATTGCTTAATGAATCAATTTTTATAATTGGACAAAGATATAACAGTAATAATTAGTGCAATGATCAGGAGAACTAATTGAAAATTTTGGGTATAGGTATAAATACTTTAATCCACATTTAATGGAATAATAATAAAATATTAATAAATTTGACTTATTCTTTTAAAAAAAATTAAATCATAAATTTCGAAAAAGTGATGGGCTGGATATAAATAAATAGTATTTGAATCCTTGTTAGTTGTTACAACTTAAAACCAAGCAAGTGCATCTTTTTCAAGTATGAATGGACCACAATTACTTGCAACGGGTTGATTTAATAACCTAATTACCTAAGAAATCCTAGATAGCTCTCTTTAATCACCTTAATGGGCTTATTGTTAATCTTTAACTCTACGCAGCTCTTTAGATCAGATCTGAGACTATATCAAAATAAAGAAAAAAGATCACCAAGAATCTTATTAAAAATACAAGAAGGAAATAATAAGGGGGATAGTAAAAAACCTAGGGCGGAGAGACAGAAGGAACAAGGGACAGAAAGGAAAGAATAAGGTGAATAGTAAAAAACTCAAAGGCAGGTGAAAAATGCTGTGCGCATGTGGGCCGCCGAAGTTGATCCCCTGTCAAAAGCAGACCAAACCCTAACCGCACACAATAAACCCCTAACCTTCCAAAATAACCCCTGAGAAAGTCATGCGACAAAAAGAAAAAGAGGCCACATGTCAGCATCTTAGCCACTCAGAGACGTGGCCAATTTTGGAAGCCCATTTAAGGCTTCTTTTTATATAAGGTTATTGATAAACAGAGATAGATTCTTGAAGTAGATGGTCCTCCTCTTAGAGACCATTATGTACAAAATAAAACTAGAAGTTGTTGAGAACTTTAATCAAGGCAAATTGGATGATTTATATGAAGGAGATCAAATCTCTCAAAGTAGAATTTTTCTATAGGCCATTCCAATTCGGTGATGTAACTAGCTATAGCCTTTTAGTCCAGGTAAATTATTATTTATGCTTTCTAGCTAGTATAATATTAAGATCTATGTCAATAATTTCTCCATTATCAATGGGGGATGCATGCTTTTGTGTTATAGCATCTAAGTATAACCACTTAGCGTTGGCTTGATTGATGCCTTGAGATATTTTGTGGACAAAGAATTTCAACTTTTGAGATACTTTGTCAATTAGAATGTACCATATATTTACAGACAATGGAAAGTGCATTTTGCACCACATTAACACGTTACTATACATATAATTATTAATGCTAATGGCTTAGGTTTTAGATGCCCTCCAAAAGTATATATAATATATCTCACTCTTTGTCAGGCTTTTATATAATAAAAGTCCTCCACTAATGACACACAGTGTTCTGCCTTTCTACTGTTTTCTGTCTCTCTGTTTTTTTGTTTAGTGGATGACTAGGACCATCAGGGCATCCACATCAAGAACTTTTTTCTCATTAATCTTAATCCTTCAGATTCATTTAAAAGCTCACGTGAGTTTGTGGAGATCCCTTGCTTTTCTTGTTAACCAAAAGAAAACCTTTTTACAAGCTTAAGATATCAGAAAGATTTCCTCCACGGAAATGGTCTTAGTTCCAGCCTTTGCTTTCTCACGAGTTTGAGTAATTACAGCAGCAAAAACAAATGAAATAATAAGACTCCATTAATAATTAGATTTACCAAGTAATCAGATTCTATCTTATAGTAATATAATCGGAAGATCTCTTCCATTTCCTTTTGCACAAGTCATAGATTGAGCAGCATGAGGAGCATAAGTTAGTTTTTGAGCTCACAATCCATTGGAGCATTAAACCCTTCTCTAATTCGTTCGTCCTTATTCTATAGTGCTGTTTTTAAAGGCTAAAAGTCGGGAGTTCCCCATGCAATTGCCATTGGAAACCTCTTGACAATGGAGGCAATTGACATGGACTATAACTATATAGTCTAGAGTTTCTCCACTTCGGGCTTGTAGTTTTGTGAGGATCATTGGCCTTCTTGCAAGATTGATACTGACAAATTGGGTGCTTTGGGAAAGTAAGCAAGGCCACCCAAAAGTTAGTTGAGTGAACAAGTCGTTTTGGAAGCTCGTGACTTAGGAAAGATAATTAATTTCTTTGTTTGCTCAATCTTTTTTTCTCTTTTAATATCTGCAACTTGCTGTTTTTTTTTATCCTCAAATATATTGCAACTTGCAATGGAATAATATGTGCTTAATAATTTATTGCTTGCCTATCTCACCTTTCAATCTTGTTTTATTTCAATTAATAATGAATGATTCGACCACCCTCTCACCAGCTACTTCCTACATTTTGAAGCAATTACAAGCAATCTCTGGGCTTTTTGTCATTCAAGTCAGGTTGGAATAACACACATTATCTATTAAAAATGAAAAAAAAAAGTTCAACAACAAGACAAGACAAAATAGATAGACGCAACCCGAGAAGAAAACTGACCTCGATTGATAGAATTAGTTATCCATCTTATTTGGGTCTACAATATGAATTAACAATTCGAAATTCGATACTTTGTTTATGCTTAGAACTTAGTCCAAGTCAAAGTCATAACACCCGAAAACATAGAAAGAAAGACACTACCCTGAGTCCCCACCTCCCCAAATCAAAGGGTTGGCTTGCATATATTCAAAAGTTTTCTGTGGTTTCGATTTTTGATTTAACAGTGAAACGATATATATTTCAATGTTTGAATATAAAGGAAGAAAAAACAGATGATAGCTAACAACATGAGCTTCTCATATCTTTGATAATTCAAGTCAAGAACTTGATGTGACAATCAATTATGGAACGATGTACAAATATTTTGGACCACAATATCCATTACAAGTTCCACAGATTATTTTCATGATGGGCAGCAAAAGGCAAAGGAGATTGCAAAAGGCTTGTCACAAGGAAGGCAGTTTTTGTTCACGTGTAGCGTGGGAGTGAGTCAACCAAATTTGGTTAGGGCTGTCCACATTAATTGATCTAATTAAATTGATTTTTTTCTATGTCAGACCACATTCAACGACCCCGCTGCGGCCTTTCGTTTGTCTACCTCACCTTGCTTCTCGGTTGGAGGCCTAACACGGATCCTTTTAGGGCTGCGTTCTGATCTTAATTCTTTTCATTTATTTATTTATATATATATATATATAGATTTAATCAATAAAATTTCGAATTTTCTTACCCAAATAAGGATTAAAAAATATAGAAAGAGGAATATAATGGGTGATAGCAAATTGGGTGGGGTTTGCTTGGATGATGGAGGAAAAAGGAATACTCTCAAACTTATATCAAATAAGTAAGTTTTTTTTCTCTTTTAACTCGCAGCCATAGATATATAGCTTTCTCTAATGAAATTTTAGGAATAACCAATCCTTCCTCACATCTTTAAAATGGTGATCTTATCAAGTCAAAATAATGATGAATATTAGTTTTAGGGACTGAATTGTCAAAAGTTAAAAAGTTTAAGCCCTATCTTGAATTTCAAGACTCCAACTTTTGTAAGTTTTCATCTCTGCAAGGAACATCCTTTAAAGGAAGTTCGATCCCAAAGATATTGATTGACATTTTTAGAAAGGATTCTCAATCATCCCACTGCGCCCTTTTTCCCCATCCTTTTCCTCTTATCGTTTGGTTCACGCATGCTAACATACCTGTATCAACTTTTTAAATTTTGGGGATAATTACTACATGTGCATGACATAGCTTTATGATAAATATAAGTAAGTAAAATTTGAACAAATTTGTACCCGAGCATTTAGCTCATTGGTTAATACATTATCTTCCTACTTAAAAAGTAGGGTTCGAATCTTCCATTTTCCAATTATAAAAAAAAAATTAAACAAACTTAGGTATAATATGAAGAAGATTAAGATACATAGAAGCCTTGTATTAAAAAGAAAAATGAGACATTGCTATGTTAGTGATATTTGAACCAAAATGCACCCGTTAATTTTAAAGAAAGAATACTTAGATTAATCAAGGTGAAAAAGAGTTTAATTTAAGCAATATTAAGTCCTTCAGTTAACTACCGATAAAAAGAAAAAATTTTAATTATGTGACATTCCTACTCACTTTGGGGGACACTATATATGCTCTTATATTAATATATCCTTAGCAAGCATCCATAAGTTCCATTTGTCTCTGATGAGAACAAAACCTTATGAATCTATATATTTTATGTAATTTTAAATTATGGACAATAAAATATGCACCAGTGCCCTATTGGCTCGTTCATTTCACACTTTTTTATTAATTATTGAAAAAACAATATATAGATCTCAGTTATTTGCATAAATAATTCAATAACTATGTGGTTTTATCCCTATAATTAAATGAATGCATACACAGAACTTATAGGTGTATTTACAGCTCAATAGAAATTCCTTAAACTTAAAAATGAAGAAATTTGGGGTTAAGAGATTGTTGAACGATAACAAGAAACAAGATTAAAGATAACTTTACTAGTCATTCATCTTAAATGCATAGGTTATTGTTTTGTATAGGTTTTAAAAGTTAAAGCTTAACAATTGTGCCTGCTCAGATAATAACTACACCATATGTGTTATGAGAATAAAATTCTTAATTTGAAGTATTCCCTTTTGTGATTATTTAAAAAAAAAAACAAACAGAAGTCACCGTCCAATTCCGATGAGAACATGGTTGTACGATGATTCTATTACCTTAAATTAAGACTTCATTAGTCAGATAACCCTTCAAAAAACAAAAATAAAACCATAGAACTTATCCTTATTAGCCAAGTCATTAGCTAAGCACTTTCTCGTAAAACATATATATATATATATATATATATATATTCTTTGTAGCAACTTGCTATTCAATCTTTGATTAAAGGAAAGCAATGAAACCTAAAAGGCTTATTATCTGCCACGTGACCAGAGGTAGATTTAAAATTTTTTTTTGAATGGTATAATAATTAAAATGATAATAATAATTACAAAATATAAATATATTAAAATTTAAAAATTAAATTTTTTAACATTAAATTAAAGAAAATATAAATTCAGTACATTCATTTAATACTTCAAAGTAAAAATATCTAAAATAACTATAATTGTCATGATGATTTTTCATATTTTGAAAACGGTACATGATAGTATAAGTAGATATACTATCAAATACATTTTTTTCAATACATGTCACTAAACAATCATTCATTCAAAATTACTACTCATTAGCATAAAATTAAATAAAATATGATCTTAAATAGCAAATTATCAAGTTCAGTAACTAACAATATGACAATTTTCTATTCATTGATTAAAATTAAATATAAGCATTCACAAACCACACAAAGTTAAATACAAAAGTCAAATAATCAAATAATATGTCTACAAAATAAATCAAAAAAGAAAGACTCATAATTTTAAAATATTATTTGACATGCAATACTATTTTCTATTAAGTAGATTATAATTATGAACTCAAATTATCAAATTAAACAAATAATATTTAGACATGAAGTATTTAAAACTTAATTTGGATTAAAAATTACTTACAAATGAAGCTTAGATGAGTTGTTTTGAAAGAATGAAAAACACAACCAAAGATTGAGAAGGGGAAGGACTTGAATATTTAGACAAGAAGAATAATTTAGGTTTTGACTTTTTTAATAAAATCTTAAATTATAGAATGNACAGTTTGATTTATCAAACCAAAACAAATAAAAAGTACATATATATATATGTAATGATAATTTGATAGTAAAAGGAATTCAGCTTGATATTTCTCGTTTGTTTTCATTTTTTTCTCATGCTATATTATCAATAAAAAAGCTATATTAAGAAGAAAAAAATAAATAACAAAAAAGTATTATGTGTTTTGAGAGGAATAAATTGACTTTTTAAAATTTAACATTTAACTATCCTATGTTTTTTGTTAAACTTTTCTTTACACTGTTAACAACATGATTATGATATGTCTTATTTGGTTAATTAATATTAATAATAAAGAAAAATATTAAATATTAGAAAAAACATTAAAAAATAATTAACACTACTATTAAGTTTAAAAAAAAACAACAAAAATAAACATATTATAGTTAAGTGTCCAATTTAAAATTTAAAAAGTAAATTTATTCTACCTAAAACTACATGGTACTTTTTTAATATAATTTATATAGAAAATAGCAAAATTGACTCGTGAGAGAGCTACTTATTGTGGCCAGGTTCAGTGTTATTCGGTGATATAAGAATCCAAAATATTTACACACACAAATGTATATAATTAATTACACATATATGTGTGTGTGTGTGTTTTAAAGAGAAAAAATGTTCATGCATGCATCTTATAGTTTTTTCTTCTTAAATAGTAGGTGACAGAAATATGGGAAGATCAAATTCTAAAAGGAATGCTGCCATCGTTTTCTTCAAATTTAATATATATATATATTGAATATATATTCTCGTCCTCGTAATTTATAATCCTAGAGGATGAAAGGAACAAGCCAACTTCAAATATAATATCAACTATACTAAAAATCAGCTTTATGATATTCATGCTATAATTTTTTGTTACGTGGGTTATTATTAATTGATAATTTTAGTTTGATAAAATAAATTGATAATTTAGTTTTATTAAGAGATAAAATATGAAAATCCAATTAATATTAAAATAATCAATTAATTATGAGTTTTACAAATTTAATTAGATCAATATAATTTGGCGGTTGTGTAAGTCTTGATCCAATAAACTTTTAATTAAGAGAGTTTTAAGTTTATATGTATATATATATATATATATATATATGGCTAGGTCCGATAAAATATTGTTTATTGTGATTCGTCAAGGAAAAATACTAAGAGGAAGACTTAATTTTTACCGTAAATTCTCTACTATTCCGCTATTATCAACGATTATTTAAAAACGACATAAATTGGTACACAATAATAATTAAATGATTTTAATGTTTTAAATGTTCACAACAATTTATGCATGACTAATTCTTTGATTTCTCATTTAGTTAATCCAAATTCATAATGATCGGGTGTTTAACAACTATCATCCCAATTAAAATCACCTTTAACTCGTAAATCTACTAACAAATTTACTAGTCCTCAAAGTTTAGAGGAGAGAAGAAATATATCCAAGGCATGCATTCTTGCCTTTATCGCGATACAGCTCCAGCCTACAGGATATTTCCTTGTATTCGAAGAGCAAACGAACGAACGATGTTGCATCAGCATAGTATGCCATTTGTCAACTTACGACGCTTCGCTTAACCATGATCCGAGCATGTGCCTTACATGCAAGCGAAACTCCGGCAGAAGAAAGTGGACTAATATTTTATTAAGAAAAAAAAAATTTTGTGGCTTTCCACAAGGGAGTCGGTGAAATTCAATCTTACTCTATTTTTTTTTGGGAAGAAAAATTCTTATACTTTCGCTTCCTTTTTTTAAGAAAGGAGTCGTGCTGGATCTATTCTACCCTTTCTTTAAATGGAAAGACGTCTGTTCTTTAAATCCCTTTGCTTTAAATAAAAAACTAAGCCTCGATTACATTTTCTTTTGCCTCCAAATGCCACTCGCCACATGTGCAACTTGGAGGCCCTTTTCTTTTTAACTAGGACGAATCAAATCAATCCGCCAATCAAAGAAGCTGGAGCGCAAAATCATATGTAAGTAGGGTCACTTTGGCTTCATGATAATTGGACTGAGAGAAAAAACCAAATCGCGGCCAATAAATTTTTGTCTAGCTTAAAACAGCAAAAACATTGGCTCCACTACGTAGGTACATAACTTTGGATTAATGGAAATTTTAAACTTAAATTAAATAACTAATGTCGATGGTTTATAAGATTTATTTAATCGTGATATTTCTCAGGATGTAGCCATGTGGACCACATGATTTAAATGGATTAATACATTGAATCCATCATATGAAACCAACCGTCCTACTGGTGTTAATTGCTTTTGTTGATAACTAGATTAATCGAGAGAAGTGTGAGGTATCCTTTTTTGACTGTAAAGGAAGAGGTCGCAGTTACAAGGTCATGAGGATTTGAGCATGCTTACTTTCTAGTTATTTGGTGGTCCGTAAAGTTGTTCATTCATTATTTTATTCGTATCAAACAAATTTTAAAATCCTACAATCCCAAGTTTGTTGAGAAAATCATTTCGATAATAATGAACTCTAACGTGGGCTCTCTTTTTTTTTTTTTTTTTCTGAAGTTCATGAAAGATGCTTGGAATATTAAATTAAAATGAATAAAAACTACTATGATAATAAGACATTATATATGTGCATAATATAATAAGATATTATTATTATTATGAACATTTTAGTTTTTAATATAAAGTTATAAAACACAAAGTTTCACCTTAGATTTTAGTGAAAAAAATTCATCAGGTTTATGTTAATTTGATACCAAATTTAGTAGATATTATAAAGTTTTATTTATTTTATATTTTCTTCAAATGTTTTAAAAGGATCGGAATTGGATGCTAAATTTATCAAATTAATAGTTACGTGGAATAATGCAAAATTTTTTGTAATCGTTATCCAAGAAATGCCGCAAAGCATGCGACCATTTGATCTCGGTTGAACTCAAAAGAATTTGGATAAACAAATTGGCTTAGTTAAGACCAATCCTTCAATTATTCCAATAGTCAAACAGCAGAATCTAGATTAAAGTCTAAACGCACCCTAAATCACCCAGAAGGGAAAATTAATGGTTAATCAACAACCTTATTTTAATCAAATGACGATAAATTAGGAAACCAAAACCAAAAGTTAGATAGCGGCTTCACACTTTTCCAAGTGATGAAGAAACAATTTCCCCAAAAGTAACAAAAGAGGCAAAAAAAAAAAAAAGGGAAAAACAAAATAATGGTCGGTCAGCTTTTGCAGCAAAGACAACAAACCAAGCCGTCTAAAATACAAGATTCTGCAAAGCTCTGCAACAAACCAGTCACATGCCGTTACTCAAAGCGACCGAAAACCTGTGCAATCTCGTTATTGGAAATATAATTATCATTATCACGTAATAAGTATCGTACAATATAATTAATATTAGTAAAAAAAATAATTTTATAATTATATTATATTTAATAAAATATTAAAATATATTATAAAATATACTATATGTATCTTACGATATAAGTATGATACAGTTGATATTTTTTTTATAAATTATATTAAATTAATTATTAAAAATTTTAATTTTAATTATTTTTAAATTAATATATAAAAATTATATTTTATGAGTTTTAATTTTTAGATTTAAAAAAAATTACTAAAAAATTTGAATTCCCTTCTAATTTTAACATGATTAATATTTTTTAATTTTAATTAATAAATTAATATGATAAAATATATATTTTATTTAAAAATCTATATTATTATGAATATATTAAAAGTTTAAATTAAAAAAATATCTTTTCAATTTACATCCTTTAATCTTCAATTCTATTAAAAATTATATATTTTTAAATTTTTTTCTTTATTATTATATATAAAATATTATTTATAATTAATTTTAAAATTTTTTATCATATTTTGTAATACGATGCAATATTCTATATTTAAACTAAAAAATAAAATTTTGATACATATGTATTTTTATTTAACAATTGAAAATAAAATCTAAGGACTTTCTCGTCATTTCAGATTCGCTTTTGCCCGATGACGATATAATCTCCTCCCACGCCTGATACCAGTGCCATTCTCCTTACCCCAGACAGCTTACAAAGCTCCAGTTTTTATAATCACGAAACCCCGCGGATTTCCCGTTGCATATCCTACGCCTATGTGCGCACGGCTCCATCTCCGCTCTACGTGTCGCTACCACTTTGCCTCTCATTCTTACTTGTGCTCCAATTACATGAGGGTCACGCACCCCTCGCTCGTTAGCCTCAACCGCACCACTCCCTCCCTTCCCCTGCGCTATATTTTACTTGTATTTCATTATCCCACCGTTTCTTTCTCTCTTCGCTTGTACAGAAAAAATATAACTTAAAAAAAGCTCTGTCCCCTTCCCCTCCCTCTTTCTCTCTTTCTCTTTGTCCTTCCACTTCCAAAACCGTTTGTACCCTCGGTTTGCCTTCGGTTATATCAATATTAAAAGGCAAACCAACTGTACGTTTTCTTGATCTAGCTTTTGTTCCTTCTTTCACTGATATCATTCTTTCAAGCTTCTCTTTTTTTCAGAGCTTGCATCTGGATTCTAGGATTCTTTGATTTGGAGGAGTTTGTACGGAATGGGCGAATAGTTTGGAGAGAGTTAAGAGAGTTGACACGTGCGGGGCCGGGAAGGAAGAGAAAAAGTGAAAGAAAGAGAGTGATCTCGTGAGGTCCGTGAGAGAAAATGCCTCACCGGACGACTTACTTCTTCCCTAGGCAATTTCCCGATCGTGGGTTCGATGCATCTTCCAAACAACTATTGGATCACGAGAACAAAGTCGCCAAGGAAGCAACATCGACAACAGCTGGAGCCGCAACCACAACACCAACAGCAGCAAGCCCCTTCAACCCTGTTACTGAAAATGACCGTAATAAGTCAATCTCAAGGACAGCTCTGAAAGACTTCGCAGCTCCAGCTGCCAAGACCAACAACTCTCCCCTATCAGATCTTTTCACGGACGATAAGCTACACAGCAAAAAGCAACAGCTCGCCGCTTTCCGCGATTGGTTCGTCGAGAGAAAAGCTACTACTGACAGATCACGTCACGTGAAACCATCCTCTCGACGTCTCTCTTCGACTACTGACGAAGATCGTGAGTTGTTATTACCTCCGGAGCCAGCACCGCCCCCGTCACCGCCTCCTCGTCTTCCTATTGCTCCGGAAACCACCATCGTCATCAATGACCGCAGCGTTGACCCCAACTTTGACCGCCAGTTGTCACTGCCGAGGTTCTCAAGTGGTAGTAGTTATGCAGGGAGTTTGTTTTCTGGCACGACATTGGATGGCAACTTGTCGAGTGAGGTTAAAGATACATGGACTAAGGACACGTCCTCGTCGTTGCCTGTGCCGGCAACACGGGAAGTCGTGAAACCGGAACCTGAGGCAGAGGAGAGTAAAGATAGCTTGGCGCTCAAGTCAAGGGACAGTTATTATTTTCAGCTTATGTTGGCTAGGAGACTTACTTCTCAAGCAAGTCTCCTCAGTGAACCCTTGCTTTTACAAGAGTATTGTGGAGCTAATGTCGTTGATGCCGAGACCGTTTCTTATCGTCTATGGGTATCTTCTCATCATTTTCGATTGAATGAATTTAATTTTCACTCGTGGAAAATGTTTTTATATCCAAAATTTATGAGATTCGAAAAAGATTACATTTCTATGAATTCAAACCGAACTCAATAAATTTTCATATGTAATACTAATCTTTTTTGAAGGTTCTGATGTCTTAAGGATTTTGTATTATATGTGATCGGTTAATATTCAATGTGCAGGTTAGTGGCTGTTTATCTTATAATGATAAGATATCGGATGGGTTTTATAATATTCTTGGGATGAACCCGTATCTATGGGTGATGTGTAATGAGTTTGAAGAAGGAAGACGCTTACCACCTTTGATGTCTCTCAGAGAAATTGAGCCCAACGCGACATCCATGGAGGTCGTTCTTGTGGATAGACGTGGGGACACACGCCTCAAGGAGCTTGAGGATAAAGCACAGGAGTTATATTGTGCTTCAGAAAATACCTTAGTGTTGGTGGAGAAACTTGGACAGCTTGTTGCTATATACATGGGGTAGGGCTTCACATGTTCACGATTCATTTTTTTCCCACTGTTTCTTTTTTTATGTTCATTTTTTTGAATTGTTCTATATTTAGGGGAACTTTTCCAGTGGAGCAAGGGGATCTTCACGAACGCTGGAAAATGGTGAGTAGGAGATTGAAGGATTTGCAGAAGTGTATCGTGTTCCCTATTGGCAGCCTATCCACGGGACTTTGCAGGCATCGTGCAATTCTGTTTAAGGTGACAAACAATGGCCTTTTTGGTTTTACTTTTACCTTCTCACTCGCACATTCGCTCTATACCTAAGACCAATTTACACACACAAAAAAAGAAAACGTTGGAGGTTGTTTAAGGATCTGCTCTTTTTATTGGTATAAACTATAAAGAAGATGGTTTTGATGGGAAGAATTTAAGGTCTAGAATTGACAAGCCCTTACTGATCCTTGTAAAGACAGTTGTGAATCATTCTTATGCAAGTAATAGCTGCACTTGTACGAATATGGGTAGAAGTGATTTCAATACTCTCTGTTGTACTTTAAGTAAGATGTTGAATAGTCTAAATCTCGGATTAAACTTCTAGTATTATGTTCTCTGTAGAATAATGATGAAAAATATTTGTGACTTTTGGTGTGGCAATGACTCTACTGTTTATCGAGTGTACAAAAATAAATAATTAAGATAGTAGTTTGAGCAAGCCAGTATAATGAGCTGAAGTGGGAGGTTAGCAACAGCTATTTAAATCTGTGCTGGAATGTAAAACAGGAGGGCATATTGTGACTTGGTTGATCTTGGGAAGCTTGGAAGAGGGTTGGCATTCTTTGCTTTGAATAACCAAACGCTAGTTCTTTTGAAAGGATGTCTATCTGTGGTCTTAGTTACCCCAGTAAATAAATCCTATTCTTTGTCTATATAAAAAGAAATTAAATGCTACAACTGTCTTGTGTACTAAGAATGATTTAGCATCTTTCATTTTGTTAAAGTATATGCTTGGTCACACTCATTAAAGAAAGGAGGTTGTTTTTCTTTCTTTCTTCCTTGGATAAGTACAAAGCTTGCTGTTTATAATAAGGAAAAAATAACAAGAAAACAGAACAAAATAAACTTTTTACAAAAGCAAAAAGCATATTAATTCACCCACCGGAGCCAAAAGGATTGTTCTTTGTTTTTTTTTCTTTTTTAATAGAAGACGGGAAGTTGTTGGTTTCTTTTATTCAGTCTCTTCTGGAATGAAAAAGCTTCTTGTTTATATATATTTGTTTGTACATAAAGATTTGGGTTGGCAAATTTTTTTTTGATCCCACGCAAGTGTTTCAAAAGTTGTTCTATTGTTGGAAATGACTCTGTTGTATTGGTAACAAGGACTGTGATGTCCTAAAGTACAATAATTTTTTAAAGCATATGAATGTTTTAACAGGGGGCATCGGTAGTGCAACCGAATTAGAAGCATCAGTGACACCCAGAACTATAGCAGTCCCTTATGAGTACACTCTATTCCATGATCATTCAGTGAGGTATTTGTAGCCTGCTGTGGTGAATTGACAAGGTTCTTGTGAAATATTTGATTCTTATGGGGTCTTTATGGGAGGATCAGGCCAATTACTCTTTCTGATGATCACATTTTTTCACTTTTTTTTTTGAAAATGATTATCGTTTTCTGAAATCAGATGTTAAATAATATGACCTTAGCTCTAAAACTTTTATATCTTTTCTCTTTTTCACAATTAAAAGGATTTAAAGGAAGATATTATGGATAATCTACTTGCCATTGAGTGATGTACTGCATGAATTTGTTGACAGCAGTTGTTCACTTCATGGCTTTATGCTGCTAGACCCGTATATCAAATGCAAGAATGAGTGTTTCACCTTTTTGGTTTCTGTGTATATGTTGATGTGTGTATGTATTTGTGTACTTACGGCCTGGTCACCCTTCAAATGCAGATGTAAGATATTACGAGATGATCATTGTTTATTGCAGAAGATGCATCTATTTTAGAATCCTTAACTAACACGGTGTATTTTTTATATATATGCAGAAATTGGCAGATTATATAGGTTTGCCATGTAGGATTGCTCGAGGATGCAAATATTGTGCAGCGGATCATCGTTCTTCTTGCCTCGTAAAAATTGAAGATGACCGGCAGCCATCAAGGTAAGATAATCAACTGTTAGCTTGTATTTTTTATAATAAAATGTTGGAAGCTAACAAAATAATTAGGAACAAAACCAAATCCAGGATTTTCCTTTTTTTATGTCATCATTTAAATACTTGCATTTAGAAGATTATCTTTAAGCTTTTTTTTTTTTTGTCTGAGTGATCTAAATCTTTTAGAATTGATACCATCCCAGTTCTTAGCACCCCCTTTTGATTTGGTTTATTCTAATGTGTGGATATAGAAAGAAGCAAAAAACTTTTATCATTTTTGTGATGGAATTTCATTCAGTCTCCAAATGTTTTTTCTTCAAGATTTTCTCTTTCCTTTTTATGTTTTGTTGCTTAGAGATGAATATACTTTTTAACAGGGAATATGTAGTTGATCTAGTTGGGGAGCCAGGAAATATCCACGGTCCAGATTCCTCTATCAATGGAGGATTCCTTTCTTCAATGCCTTCACCATTCCAAATTTCTCATCTAAAAGAATTCCAACAACCTTACATGGACAACGCATCATATTGTCAGATTGAAGACTCAAAGAATTCATGTTCTCCTTTTGAGAATCCTCTACATTCTGGTACGTTATGTTTTGGACGCAATTTCTGCGAAATAGATCAAACTTTTTAAAAACAAATTAAACAATGGAGAAAATTCTTCTGTAGGTGGCATTGAAAAATGTCAAAAGTTGAAGGACAATGGTTTGCTTGGAAATCAAAAGGTGTCACAATATGCACCAATTGATCAAGATCATCTTGGAAAGGAATCATCTTTGATGCCTTTTGAAACTGCTGCTGTTGCAACAATGCATGAAAACATAGAACAAAATCTTAGAAAAGAGCTGTTTGTATCTGGAAGCTCAGTGGTAAAAGGTGTGAACCAATTGAAAGTCAACTTGCCTAGTCAGTCAGATCTGGAGGAGATAGGGGCTGAACTTGATAATCGGGGCAGATTCGCTGCTGTGACAATCCCAAGGTATCTAAATCTTGAGCCTTCTCTTGCAATGGATTGGCTTGAGATCTCATGGGATGAATTGCATATTAAGGAGCGCGTTGGTGCTGGTACTTCTCTTAATTTCCTCTTAATTGAATATAACCTTTTTTTAATTTTTTTCTTTTTCTAAGCATTTTTAAAGATCTGCTCCTAAGATAATTGGTGAAGTGAGTTCAAACTTTTTTGCTTTTAATTTTGTTTTACAGGCTCATTTGGAACAGTTCATCGTGCTGAGTGGCATGGATCGGTTAGTATTTTTATCTTACAACAGAATATCATTGGTGCTGAAATTTCATGCATGATGACTCGATGTAATGAGTCTGATATTAGTTTTTTCCCTTAATTGTTTTCTTTTGTTTATTTCTTTGTTTAGCTATATTATCAGCATATTTTTGGGATACTTTGCTTTGTCACAAGGTTGTATCATATTGCCTTCAGCAAATTAACAATTATCGGCTTATTTTTGGGATACTTTGCTTTGTCACGAGGTTGTATTATATTGCCTTCAGCAAATTAACAATTGCGTTCCAAAGCAGGATGTTGCAGTCAAAGTCTTGACTGTCCAAGATTTTCAAGATGATCAGTTGAAGGAGTTTTTAAGAGAGGTTTGTACTAGATAAAACCTAAAAAAAAATTTTATTATCTATATTATATTAGCATTGCATCATTTCATTTGGCTGGATCCACTTTCTCAATGCATCCACATTCAATATTTGGCTTGGTATGTCCATCCTATGTCCTTTTCTCGAACATTTATTTCTGTGCTTCAATGCTTTTCCCTCCAATGTCCTAACATTTATTTTTCAATTTATTTTGTACCTTGGTGGTTCTTTTCCCTGCGTGCTCCAGTGTGGTGCTTTACGGTGAAATGTACTCCTCTGGTTATATATGTTTCTGCTTGAAAAGTTCTTTCCTTGTTGTACATTTTGTTTTAAAGGAGCATGTGGCGTGTTGTATATTCTTATGCATGACCAAGTCTGGGTAGACAAGGCAATCAAATAAAGTTTTGAGCAATGTTTCTAAAAAATCAGTGCTGAATCATTTTTGCCAATTATCCGAGTGATTGTAACATGATTTAATGTGGTGGTACCATATCATTAGATATAAAGCCTTGTGTCAATTACTCCTATTTTTGCATGTTATTGAGTGAGATGGACAATGTCATTTGATATGACTATAGCTTAAGTTTTGATGCATTATTTTATAGGTTGCTATAATGAAACGTGTCCGACATCCAAATGTGGTCCTCTTCATGGGTGCTGTAACAAAGCGGCCTCATCTGTCAATTGTGACAGAGTATCTTCCAAGGTAAATCAACTGATTTTATACTATGGTAATGACCAATGTTTATTTGTGAAAAGATATGTATGACTAAGACCTGGTTTTTGTCAAACAGGGGTAGTCTATACCGCCTCATTCATAGGCCAGCTGCTGGGGAAACACTTGATCAGAGGAGGCGTTTACGCATGGCACTGGATGTGGTTTGTACTATTTTTAATACTAAGTATTACACATTTTATTTGTTAATGCTGCTTGCTGTCAGCACAAAATTCATGTTCTATATTGGACACAGGCCAAGGGGATCAACTATCTTCATTGCCTTAATCCTCCCATAGTTCACTGGGACCTTAAATCACCCAATCTGTTGGTTGATAAGAATTGGACAGTAAAGGTATGATAGAGTTTTTCATTTTGCAAATTTCTGTATTTGTCATTTCAAATGCATGACTTCATCTTATGTCATGCTCAGGTGTGTGATTTTGGATTGTCCAGATTCAAAGCCGACACTTTTATATCATCAAAATCTGTTGCAGGAACAGTATGTACCCCATAAGCTCCTTTTTCTCTTGCATAGAGACACACTTGCTCGTGCACGCATCAACATAATTGAGCTTTCTTTTATTGTCAATTATTTCAAATAACTTGAAATATTTGATTTAAATTTGACTAGTTAGTTACCAATTGTTGCCAAAGATAATATCAAATATACAGTTTTGCAGCTGTTTTTTTTTAGCTATGTGGGTTAATTCAAATCATGACATAATTTTCCTTATTAGAAGACAACAATCACAGTAATCATCATAAGACCGTTTTTATTTTTCGTTTTACTCCAATGATGAATATATACCATGATTGCAGACCTGCATCCTGTATTCCATAGAAAGTCAGACAGTTCCGTCAATATCTTGAAGATTGAAAGTTTTTCTTCCCAGTGCATCAATAAACATGTAACTCTCTTGCTTTTATTTGCAGCCTGAGTGGATGGCTCCAGAATTCCTTCGTGGAGAGCCTTCAAATGAGAAATCTGATGTCTACAGTTTTGGAGTAATCCTGTGGGAACTCGCAACCATGCAACAACCTTGGAGTGGACTCAGTCCTGCCCAGGTACATATATTAGGTTTTCCTTCTTTCCCTTTCTGGTTCTTTTCTTACATGTGTCCGTATCCTATGCAATCTTGAATGTCAATGTCGTCGTTGTTGTTGGAGTTATTGTAAAAGTAACATCAGATGCGTTTCCATGCTGTATACGTACCTTTCACCTTACCTCCCTTTCTTTCTGTCTAATGGTGGTACAAATTCTAGGTGGTTGGTGCTGTAGCTTTCCAGAACAGAAGGCTTGCCATTCCTCCTAATACCTCCCCAAAGTTGGCTTCCCTCATGGAATCTTGTTGGGCTGAGTGAGTATGCTTAGTCCTATAAATTAGTCACTGCACTTCCATTTATATGATGATTACTTAATTTGGGGAAATGTCTAAGCTACATTTTGTGTGTATGCATTAGCTTTAGAAAAAAAATAAAAACGACAGGGGAAGGATATTGCACATTCAACCAGTTTGCTTTAGATGTTTCCTGGATAGGTTACTATAGCTGCATGCAGGTTGAGACAATGCACACTTGCTAATTTAAAAGAGAAAGGGAAAAATGTTAAATTGAGTTTGACTGAACAATGACTTTCATGGGTGTCTTCGAAGCTCGAATGTCGATGCCTGTGCTAAGCATCCTTCTTGTACTCTCTTTTACTTACGTTGGTTGGTCGTATGTTTTATGTTCCTGATGATGGCTGCTTCTTGTTCTTTGTAGTGATCCTGCTCAGCGACCATCTTTTGGTAACATAGTAGAGGGACTAAAGAAGTTGCTCAAGTCTCCATTGCCGTTGATGCAGATGGGATCGCAGTGATAGTGGCACTCAAACGAAGCCATTCGTGCTGTGAAATAGCTCGAATAACCTGTGAGCTAATTTTGGAGATATCGATTAACTATGTAGCAACGGAAAACTCTTGGCTGGGCAAACGTTATTCCACTAACAGAACCTTTTTGGTTTAAGGCAACTGTAGATGTGTTATCTAACCCATTTGGAAGGGCGGTTAATCCCATTAAATTGAGGCCTACAATGAAGAATGTAGCGAAGCAATAGCTGGCTTGCTGTGTTTATATAGGTTTTCTATGGGGCCGCCTTCCCACATAAGCTATTTCAAAGTGTAAATCCGAAGGGTTTAAGAATTCGGAATTCACTTTGATATGTATTTTGTTTGTAACTGATGTTTAATCTGAGCTGTAATCAGTAATTCTATTATGTTATTATTGTCTTATGCTTAATGATAGAACCAAATTTGAAGATATTTATAGCAACATGCAAATAATTCTGAAACACCATGCTTGCTTTGCTTGCGACCCTGTAGTAGTTTGTATCTCTGTTTTCATGCTTGGGATTGAAGCTGCTTGGGGATTTCGATCAAAGATGTGGAATCAGGACATTCCTCGACAGTGAGGAAGAGTTCCAGTCTTCCGTCGACTGCTGTGATTTTAGAACATGTGATGTGAGGGCCACCTGAACCTTAGATGTTGTGTCGGGCTTCTTGGAGGTGGTAAAATGGACTAATTTCCGATTCATCTATCAATTGAATCAGATAGAATCAAATTGTTTCAATTGTTCATGATGAATCGAACGTTTCAAATGTTCACGTGTATTTAGTCCTAAAATGAGAGAGACCATAATTCCAATTTAGTATAATATATTTTCATTTAAATTTAAAAATTAAGTAATATTAAAAAATTGACAGTAACATACGGAAGTCCTAACTGGGATTAACTCGTCAAAAGAAAGGCCCAAATAGAACCCAAGTAGAGCTTGCTCAGAGCCAGCCCACTGATGCTTCTAAGGCAAACGGTGCGTTGAGACTTCTTTCCTTTGTACCGAATAGCCGTATTAATTAATAATGTAAATTGGTCCCACAAAGCAGAGCAAATAGGTGCCCAGTCACCCAAGTTGACGGCCAATCTAACAATAGCGACAACTGGCTGCACTTTGTAAAACCCGATCAAACCAGCATATCCAAATCTCCATATCCCTGCACCGCAAAAACCCTTTTTCTCAAATTTCCAAAGTTTTAAGTTAAAGATGTGGACTGATCTTCTTTTACAAGGCGCTATCATTCTCGTTACAATCTTCATGTTCCTCGCTATGCATGATATCCCAAAAAAAATCTTCACTAAAATCCGGTATCGGAATCGAGCTGACTTCCAAGCTAAGCGCCATTTCGTCCTCGGAGCCCAGCTCCTAGCTCAAGCCAGATCCTCCAAGTCCCGCTCATCCACCACCTCTTTGGCCAAACAAGCCGAATCCGAAGCCAACAAAGCCATTTCTCTTGACCCGAAAGACGCCGCCGCCTACATCCTCAAAGCCCTCGCTCTTGACCTCCAGGGCTACAAGACCTCCGCTCTCGACTCCCTCGACATCGCTCTCTCCCCTCTTGCTGCCAAGTCGTTGACTGATAAAGAAAGAGGCGACGCGCTGTTTAAACGAGCTGAGTTGAAGATGGCTATGAACCGGCGCGGCAGCGGAGTCGACTCAGCGATCGAGGATTTGACCAAGGCTGTCGAACTGGGTGCGGATAACGGGAAGGCGTTTTGTCTGTTGGGAGAATGTTATGAAATCAAGAAGATGAAAGCGGACGCTAAAGCGGCTTTCGAGGAGGCTCTGAAGGTCGAGCCTAGCTCCAACGTTGCTCGCGCCGCCCTTGACCGATTGGGCTCGTAGTTGGGTGTTTCCTTCTTTTTGGCGTCACCTTGTTTTGACGTTGTCGATCTAAAAGTTTCCAGATGTTGTGGCTTAATTGGTTACAATTGTTAGCGTGTTTTGAATCTTAAATTGTTAATAGTTTATCCGAAGAAAGTAATGACAGTGAATTTTCTTTAGTATTTGCACGTCTTTAGATCAGATTGGAAAAATTCTCCATTCCATGAATTCTCTCAAACAAATCAACTTCCTTTACTTCTTACAATCTCCTCTTACCCGTGGAAAAGCATTTCTCAGGAAAAAATAACATTCAATGAGAGACTAAAGGATCTCGAAGTTAAGACTTGTATATATAAAGATGTACCTAAAAGTTCCGAGGGGCGGGTTGAGTTGTTTCTGACTGGGCGTTGGGTACTACCAGGCAAGGGAATCAATGATGTTTGGTTTAACTTGCTCGGTGGTTGAGTCGTTTTAGTTCTGAACCTTGCACAAACGAGCAGAAGCTGGCACTGCTTCTAGAGGAGCAGGAAGTATCCCCAAAGGGAATGTTACAGTTTTGAGACTCTTTTTGCATATATCTATCCTAAGGAATGAACATCCTGCTGTTGGTTGATTATTCACTAATACCATCCAAAAGAAATTAGGGAATAGGCTAGGCCAACCCCAGTTACGTTTTTTACCAGAAAAGAGAAGTTTCTACCCGATAAAGCAAAAGTACTACTTTGACTTGGCTCATTGCAATCTTGTCTTGTATTAAGTTGATCATCTGATCTGAGAGAGCAGAAGCACTCACTTGTTGCATTTGCTTTGAGTATAGCTTAAAAGAAGCCAGTGTGTAAATCTGAACAAGGGTAGAAAAGGAGGATAAGAAACGAAAAGTTTCTATAATGGCATCAAAGTTGAGTAGCTGGAGTAGAGACATTTATCTCTGTGCTCTGCTTGGGGTGCTTGTATATGTTGCCTTCAGCACATGTTTCCATGGGTTAGAAAACAATTTGGAGGAACAGAAGAAAGGTCACCTGGCAAAGAACTCGGGTGAGTATAAACTATAACCTGATTTTGTAAATGTAATTTTCAATTCTCTCAAGGAGCAATATGAACAACATGTCAAAGCCTGAAAATCCTTCAAACAAAGTGAGGGGTAAAATGAAAAATAGTCATTGAATTAATTTTTCCACAAATTTCTCTTCCCACGGATAAATGCAATTTAGTTTTCTGTATTCACTAGTGATTGAAATTTGTTGCAGTTCAACAGCAAGGCATCGCGGCAAGAAACATAAGTGATGGCTTCACAGCTTTGGCAATCCAGTTCCTCCATTTTTTCCTGGCGAAATGTTTGCAGTTCAGATACCTCCCTGTGCTGCAGCCTGCTCCTTCTATGTCTATGCCATTTTGGCTAGCATATACGCAATCAATCTCCAATCAGCCTTCGTAATAACATATCAAGACATGACTGTGTGGTAGAATAAAGTTAAAACATGTTTTCTCCATATTTTATATTTATCATTTGCCTTGTCAAGTTCTCATAAGAACAACTTGATTTAGCATGCTTCTCTTCCTTTTTCCAAGTAATGTGGAGACAGAATAACATATACGTTGATTTCACAGTTCATAAACTGTTCAACTTCTCTTCAGTACTAGTAGTCAATAGTCATTCCAAATATATCAGCAAGAACCAATGAAATTACTTTTGATTGCCATTCTCTGGGAAAATCATTGTCTCTAAGAAAAATTACTTGCGGATGTGATTGGATTGAGGATAAATTCTTATATTTTGTGACGACACAAGGAACAAGAAGGACGTTTAACTTTACTTGTATAAACTAAACAAGTCCTGATACACATATAATCTGTTGTAGATGAAATAAGTTACTGCTTCCAATTGTGAAAGTCAATTAGTGCAATTGTTTATATACTATTTCCAATGCATAGTAACATTAGCTTTCTTTAGTAATATTTATTAGAAATCTTCCCCTGCCTGTTGCTTTTTTTTTTCTTGATCCTATAAGATGAATATAGCAAAAATTCCATAGCATTTCAAGGTGATGATTGAAATCAAAGGGAGGTGTTTGGAGTCCAAGGAATCTGTAGTGCTGGAAACATACTCTGCAAAATTAAAAGGGTTTGATTAAGTTTATGATTATTCTGTTCGAGGTTGACTTCGTGCTCTACAAGACTCAAATCTGTTACTAACCAACAATTTCTTTATATTTAAATGACATAAAATTGTAATGAAACATGTATAAGCAATACATATTTTTATATGGCAAAGCACCGGTTGCTTTGGAAAAACTGAATGAACATCTCCTCCACCTCCCCCCCATTTAGTTTTTTGACCCAAGATGCATCCTGCTAACAATTGAAGATTATTAAAAATTATAAACTGCAGTATGACTCAGCAAATTAGCTCAGTTTCTGATCGGATATATAAGAGGACTATGGGGTCCCTTTGGAAAACGCAGAAGCTTGTCCTCGTCATTGCTATAGAGAGAGTTTGCTTAAAGTAAAGGCAAAGAAGAATTTCCATCTACAATGGCATCGAAGTTGAACAACAATATGAACAAGGCTATAATTATCCACGCCCTGCTTGGGCTGCTTGTTGGTGTCTTTGCTCGCACATATTTCCATGGGTTGCAAGACAATGTGGAGGAGAATGAAAGCTACCTCGGACAACATTTTGGTAAGTTTAATTTTGGATGTTTTTGATAGTCATAACCTATATGTCAATGCAATTCTCTATTTCTGATTGCCATGATCCTAACATTCTGCCATTAATCTCGACTTGCAGATGAACTTGGTGGTACTGTGGCAAGAAGTATTCAGGATGGTTTTGTTACTTTGGCAGTCAAATTTCTCCATTTCTTCATTTCGAAGTGCTTGCAGTTCAGATATTTGCCAGCGCTGCTTCTTGCGCCTTCTGCAATGTCTCTGTTATTTTGGGTAGCATTTACTCGATCAATCTCATCAATGCCCAATAATCCTCTGTAAATTATACCACTACAGTTTAAACACATTCTTCTTAGTCCACTGCACATGAACTCTCTTTGAAAATACTTAGAAGCGGAACGGGGAGGAGAAAGCCGAAAGGTTTGATTGAGGTTGGCGACTTGACAGATCGTCATGGTGAAACTGCACCAAAGCAGCCAAGCCTACCAATCCATTAATGCTTTTTCAGTCAAGGCAAAGGAGATTGGGAAGCTGCATAGGGTCTGTTAAGTTGTTCCAAATTGTTGGCAAAGGAAATGCAATATCAATTGAAAATAATTCATGGAATTTAAAGCGGAATTTTAATCCTTTCTCTTTTAGTTTTCCTGAATCTTTTTTGTTCAGATCACCTAAGAATGAGATTGTGGTTTCTCATTTTCTAGCTTCTAGCCATGAATTTATGAACATTAATCTTGGTCAGCAACCCTTCTGAGCTGACCCTCATTGCATATAACATTGGATACTAATCTGAATATAGATCAGCAAAGGGTCAACATTCCACACTAAATCAGCAACATTCATATCAAAGCTCTCTACATAAGCTGATGGCCTAATAAAAGTATAATTTCTGCACTTTCTTTTCTTTTGATTTTATCAAATCAAAGGATGATAAATAGAAAGTCTTAATTTGGGTAGGAACCAAACAGAACTCTAAATACAGAGATTCATTTGGCACTTACCCCATTCTTGAAATGCTATGTTATTTGACTGGGAATTGGAGATACTGCTGACAAGAGCACTGGCAAGAAACAGATAACAAAGTTAGGACAAAGGAGAAAGTAGCATACAAATGTTGATCACAATTCATGTTTTGACCCTATTAGAAAGGTCATGTATAGGCCCTCAATTTAATGCACCAAGAAGATTGGTACCAGATTATGATTCAATGCACCTTTGAAAAGTGCGTTATTTACTGCTCTTTGGGATGGGTCGTCTTGGAACTTTTCTGCATAGATTTTTCCTACTGTATATTATCTCTCATCAACGCGCACAAAAAGAAAGTTGTCACGTTGA
The DNA here is from genome assembly GCF_000208745.1 of Theobroma cacao. NCBI lineage: Eukaryota > Viridiplantae > Streptophyta > Magnoliopsida > Malvales > Malvaceae > Theobroma > Theobroma cacao. The sequence continues at coordinate 3,389,368 of NC_030857.1, read as the reverse complement.
TATTTCTTTCTAAGTCAACAAAGAACAAAAGCAAAAGTTTTCCGAAGAAATCTGTCAGAATATTCAGAGGACCTTTGCAATTTTTTTGTATTTTCTTCTTTCGGTTGAACATGAATTATCAGTATATAGTAGTTTATGGTTATATCCTTAATGAACCGATCCATGTGTTTCCCATTTTTATAACTCACTTAACAGGATAAAGCATCAAGCAGTTTGCTAATATCATGGCAAAAGATAGTATACCTGGACCTGGGGATTAGAAAGAGCAGGAAAAAGTGAACTTTAAACCTAAAAAAACAAAATATTAATTTGCCATAGTCTAAACTTAACTAGTACATATGCTGTTATTCCATAATGCATAGTCATGGGTTATCTTTTGTATCAGAACTCCAAGTAGGCAAAAGATTTTTCTTCAAGGAAAAAGGGGGACTCGTTTTGATTTTGGAAATAGTCAACGAAGCCCTTTGGGATAATATATGCTGTTAGTTTGAAACAATCAAATATTGCAAGCACATGAGAAAATGATGAGTTTGGGGTCCAAGGAAAATACAGGGCTGACAACGTATTCTACAAAACAAAAGGAGGTTCTATGATTAATGCTCTCAGAGGTTGACTTCGTGCTTAGCAAGCTTCAAATCAGACCATCTGTCCATTTTCTTTATTTTGAAAGCAACATCTATTTAATGAAACATAAAGTACATACAATTTCATCTTCGATAGCAAATCCCCAGTTTCTGAGCAAGTTAGTTGAGAGGAATTTGACCAAGGAAAGGAAGCTTCCTGCTATCAAATTATCTTTGAAAAGTATTGTTTATAATAAACGAAGCAATGACTCAGCAAATCAACTCGGCTTCTGATCATGTATATATAAGAGTAATGTGAGATCATCGTAAAAGCAGAAGCGCCGCATATTCATTTCAATTGAGTTGCTTCAGAAAAGTCAGTCCAGGAAAATAGTGCAAGAGATTAGGTTCCAAATTTATAATGGCATTCAAGTTGAATAACATGAATAAAGCTACAGTTTTCGTTACCCTGCTTGGGCTGCTTCTTGGTGTCTTAGCTCGCTCATGTGTGCAGGGGCTGCAGAAGAATGAGGGGGAGGAGAATGGAAGCTACTTTGGACAACAATTCGGTGAGTTCTGCCGTTCATAGTCCTAAAATTCTGTCTGTTTCGTATGCATAATTGGTAATGGGAAGAATAGAGTAGTGTCATTCGTTTTTCCTTACTTGATTGCACTAACATTTTGCAATTGGGATTTGCAGATGAACTATGCAATAACGTGTGTACAAGTATCCAGAATGGCCTCGTCACTTTAACAGTTAAATTCCTCCATTTCTTCATTTCAAGTTGCTTACAGTTTAGATATTTGCCAGCGTTGTTTCCTGCGCCTTGGACCATGTCTATGTCATTTTGGGTAGCATTTACTCGATCAATCTCATCGATGCCGAACAACCCTCTGCAATAACTTTTGATTCATCTTTGACTTTCGGCCACTGCTGTATTCCACCCACATGCACCCTCCTGACTGAGAAGGGAAAGAGACAAAGGGGGGAGGAGGGGGAAGGGGGGAAACGTTTGGGTTGGCATGGTGTTGTAGGTGAATTTGGGTTAAAACAAATTACTGTGACAGCATAGCCCAATCCAAGTTTCTGAGAATGCAAAGCTAGGCTATTAATTACGAGGCATAAAACTGTAAAATCCAAAAAGAACTGTAGTTTCTATTTGATTTCTTTTGGTGGGACATTGATGTATGGTTATAACTACAGCCAATCATCTTACCACATACAAAAACAATTGGTCAAACTTTAATTCAATGTTTATGAACGACACTTTTTTATCACTATAAGTTATAACATCATCTTCAATAAATTCTCATGTTACAATAAAAAATTCTGCAATTACAACAAAAATATGGTAAGCTTGGGGACTAAAGTGGATATGAGATGGAGAAAAGTTACTGAGATAGCAAATTGAAAATCAATCCAACAGTTCCCCGTCCAGCCGCTTAAGTGTAGGCAGAACCTTGACCAGAATTGACTTAAACTTTTCATCAGCAATTGCATTCCCTACAATATCTAATTGCTTCAAGCTCAACTCTTTAAATATAAAAAAAGCCTCCCAATAATTAATAAGAGCAACATCACTGATCACGGTTTCATCCTTGTTCCATTCACTTCCAACTGAATGAGACAAAGGAGAAGAACACAAGTACCTTGTTGTGTCGATAGAATGTTCACCGATCTCGTTGTATGAGATATCTAATACTCTTAATGACTTCAGCTTTCTCAAAGGCTCCAGAGCTGTAAAACTTCTCAGTTTATTGTTTCTCAAACTTAAGCAAGAGAGGAGCTGCATAGCTTCCAATCCTGCCAATTAAATTAATGAAAATAACACATGCAGTCAAGTCTAAATTTATAAAAGTATTATCTGTGAATGAAAGTATAAAGTTTCTACTCTAAAGTCATACGAACAACTGTAGTATCAGGTGACTATGAGTCACTTAGCAAACCACAAGTATAAAGGGAAAATAAAGGCCCAAACAAGGAGCATCATGCATAGTTTACACTCACATGAATTCATTATTTATATAATTTTAAAAATAAAAAGGTGTGGAGTGGGAATACAACAACAGAAAATTTGAAAGAAACACTAAGGGCAGCTCAAGTATAAGGAACTTATTGAATAGTCTCCAATCAACACACAATATTTTGAACATCAGTGTAAGTATACTATACCTTCAATTGATTGTAGTTCATTTTGGCTAAGATCTAACATTTGGACCCACAGTAATTTCTCAAAAGCTCCCATTTGTGATAGCGATAAATTATTCAGCCGGAGACAGATAGGATTGCAAATAGATGATGAAACTGAGTCTTTATACTGAAAGCAATGTTTCAACAAAGACTCCCGACTAGAAGTCACCTACAGAATACATAAATAAAAGATTTTTTGTTAGTCTCCATGTAAATCTAACAATTTACACCAAAAGTTAGAATGAGAGTGAAAACCTACATCTTATCATAGCAGGGGGTCAAAAAAATGTAACAACTGAGAGGACCAAATATGCACAGAAACTTTTCTAATACTTAAGTCTAGCTATCCAGTTAAATTGGTTTTATCTCCAGAAACTACTATTTCAAATAAACATACGTTTAACAGTTCCTCAGGTTTATTCTCTGTTCTACTTGTTTTACCCCTGTTGACAAACGACAGTTCATTAGACTAATCTAACATCAAGAACACCCAGAGAAAGTAACCTAACAAGTATAACAATTATTATAAAGTTGCAAAAAACATCTGGCTACTGATACAAAACCTCAGAAACAATATTAATCCAACACTAAAGCTTAAATGATGATGCTTTTGGTGACAAAATTACTGACGAAATAATGTACTCACCTGCTGTAGTAAGACTACGCTATGCTCATCCTTGTAGTATTGGTAATGTGATGGATCCAACTTCATCAAATCATTATACAGTTCAAGAACTTCTTCTGAATGAACCAGTTTGTTAGCACATGGAAGTGCCATTACATCATAAGCCATCAACAATCTTGCAAGAGTAAGCTTTCCAATTTTACTACAAAGAAACAGAGCAAAAAAGAAAAAGAAGAGGCACTGTATTAAAAATGTTGCTTCTTAAAAGTTTAATAAGGTACTGATTTAGTTAAGCAGGCTTACCAATCCATCAGTGATAACAATTCACGGAAGCATTCAATCTCTTTAGCTATAGCCTCTGCACGCCAGCTAGATGCAGTTGGTTCATGATCATTCTTGATACTTAGTTGATCAAAAGAGACAATTGGAATTGATTCCTGAGATTGTCTTCCATGGACCTTAAAATCTTCTTGTCTCCATGAAATATTTTCTGCAGCTGAAGCTTGAGAGGAATCTCTATTGACAGGCTGTACACATACTTTAAATGAAAATGTTGAAGGATAGCTATATTGAAACCCTTTTGATGAAATGATTCCCTTAGAATGTCCAACACTAACTTCCACTGAGGAATGAAACTCTGAAGTTGGAAATTTTAAATGTGCAACCCAAACTTGTGCAGTTTGTGAGTTACTTGCTGAAAGTGGTTTCCAAACAAGATCTTCATTTTTATTAAATCCAGATTCAACAGTAACCGTAGATGAGCTTACACCCTCAACAGATTGATTAAAATAAAGAACAACTGGAAATGACCCTGAATCAGAATGCAAGGTTGTGAATGGAGAAAAAGCAGAACCATTATGGCACCTATCTCCCAGTAGAAAGAGATCAGAACCATGAGCAGGCCAAGAAGAAACAAGAAGAGGAGAGTCATCTTTAACTGTTTGGTCTAGAAGCCAAAGATGATAAAACCATCCACTTTGATCATCAGGGTCCGTAAATATAGCTTGGTGTATAAATTCATACTCCTCTGGCAAGACCTTCTCTTTGGAGAGAAACCCTTCAGCATTTTTCTCAAGCAAATTGGACAATAGTACACTGCAGAAGTTATTCAATACAGTATATATCATCAGCAGCCATATTCAGCCTAGAGAGAAACATTATATACCAACAGTGAGCATGGTATTCATAAAATAGATAAACCAATTAGAGCTTAAGTTCGACACCAAATACCACTGAAAGGAAATTAAATTGAACTGCTAGAAATCAATACACTTTGTGACTGATGCTATACCCCAAAATAAAGCAAGATCGCTGTGGCGAACATCCACAATCAACTAGCAAAAATAACTAATTTATATGATGAAATGAAGAATTGGCGTTCACTTCCCATACACGCAACTAAAACACCATAAAAAAACGTTTGGACCTTAGAGTTAAAGAAACAGTTTTACCTGCGATTATGCCACGCCGAGTAGTTGCTAAAATTCCTATAAATCATATCCTCCGTGTACTTCAATTCATCTTGTTCTGATCTGTTCATCAATTCTGCAACAAATCTGGGAAGAAGAACAAAATGAAAACCACAGGGAAAACAAGAATGGCCCAAAAAATAAGAATCGTCCACACATTCAAACACCAAGAATAACAACAAAAAAGCCAAAGTAATTTCACCTCCTGTAATTCCATGCATGAAAATTACGAGAATCAGCTTTCTGGAACTTGTCCAGCAATCTCAGTTCGTGATCAATCGATGAATGCCCCTTGCTTAGAATCCATTTACGATGATGCCACGCTCCATATGACTTAAAATTTTGCCTCAATGCACTCTCAACCTTTACAAATTCATATAATCAATACACTCCAAAGAAAAAAAATACTTTTTTTTCCTCCATACAAAGAAAGAAACAGAATTCCAAAAGAACAAAGAAACAGCTTTCATAAAACTCAGCTATCATTCAGATTTCCTTAATTTTTGGACAAAATCACATTAATTAAACTAAATAGTGCAGCGAAAATCGAATCTTTCCAGTAAGTAAGCGGCGCAATAAAACGTACCACTCTGAGTTCGTCATCGAGAATGGACTTGACGGAGTCAGGATTGGACTCGGGCTGACTGAGATGGTGCTCAACAGCGAGTTTTCTATAGTTCCAGGCGGTGTAGGATTCAGGATTGATCTCTAATAGCTTGGCACTAAGTTCAACAGCTTCCTTAGTGTAACTGACACATAAAAAATTGAAGTAGCCAGATCAGAGAAATTGTTACAGAAGATTTGAAAATGGAAAAATAGAGAAAGAAAAAACGAAAGTACATTTTGCTGTGGTGAAAGGAGAAGAATTGAGATTGGAGACTGCGTAGCTTCGCGGCTTTGGCAGCAGAAGCTGCCTCGTCCTCTGGTTTGGGTGCTTTGCGAGGCCGACCGTGCATTTTTTTTTCTGGCTTTGCGGTTTCTTACGGAGGAGGAGAAGCGTTGATTGTAACGAAGACTGGCCTGGCTTTCCGGCTTGGAAAATACTTGCCCGTGTTACTATGTCAAGCACTACAACTGACTCAAAGACACCCCGACCCCGAGTTCGGTGACATAAGCACAAGGATTTTTTTTAATTAAATATAATTATATAATTTAAATTATTATGATCTAGTTATATAATAAAGCTGAAATCAGATGGTATCAAGCTAGAACCAAATTTCTGAATGCATATCAAACCCTACTCTTTAAATAGGGAATCATGCATCAATCAAGTTAAACGACATACTTGATACATAACAAAACTAGAGTTTAACTCTTTGAAATAAAATAAATGGCATGAAGAAGTACAATAATGTTCATGGCACAAACATTCAAGTCTTCAAAGGATTATGGTAATATGATGCAAAACCATAAAGTAATGACACCTTAGATTATATACGCCAAAAGTTTTTTGCCAATAAAAAAATAAGGCTTTTGCAAAAGCTTTCATTCCTTACATGCTTTGTGGGTTGGAGGGGGAAACTATTGCTGAGCACATAGCATGATCAACTGGTTCACGCAAAGGAGATGAACCACAACACAAGGAAGATTGAAAACAATGGGTTCACTATCCTTACAGAAACAATAGGATGATAGACACTGCATTGAATGCAAGAAGATGTAAGTTGCTCTTCATTACTCAAATGCATGCATTTGAATCCACAATAACGGCACTCATATCTGGAACCTGCTACAAATTTCCCAATTTACAAATAATATAAAAATGAAAAATATTGAAGCAAAGAACAGCAACTCGAATTCACTAATTCGTGCAAAATTCTCAAGGTGTCTGTAAAGAAATCTGTTAAGAGTCCTGATTTGTCCTATTCCCTCCATCCACTGTTTTCTCTAGACGCAAAATTAAATCCTGGCAATCAAGCCAGCCTCTACTTCTTCTAGGCACTATGCTTGGCCTGCATTTGCATGGATCCTCTCTACTGCTTGGTTTAAGCCAGTCATGATTTTTGAAGCCTCCATCTGACTGAAAGAGGAATCGTTAACCATTGAAGCCACCTCAACACCATCAGTCACTTTAACCAAAGCAGTTACATCTGCATAAACCATGGACGAGTTTCCCACATCTGGAGCCTCATGATTGCAATGAACACAATTCAGAGCCGTTAACTGACCATTTTTAGAATTATCGGCACCCTGGGGAGGCAATGCAACTTCTGCAGAAGGCACTTCTCTCTCAATCAAGTCACTGTCTAGCTTTGTATCCTGGAGATTCCCCACCACTTCTGTAGCTAAGGTTTCAGAACTAAGAGAATTAGTTTGAACCCATTCTGATTTTACTGGATCATCCATACCAACAGCTGAATTGCCTGTACTTTTGTCTTGAGAATGATCAACACTGTTCCCAGAGAGTTTTGCTTTCAACATTTTCTTCTTGAATCGAGTTTTCTTTGCCTTAGGAACATTCACAGCCTCCTCAGGATTACTAGCTGTCTCCATTGCCCTCTTTCTGCAAGGAATAACTGTTAGCTGAGAGTTGCCAACTACCTTATTAGATAGTTCTAATGTACTTGACTGTATAGCCAATAGAGCAGTTCTGGCAGCTTTGATCTCTGCTTCTTTTTTGGTTCTTGCTGCAGCTCCAATATACCGAATGCCTCCAATCTCAACTGTACATGAAAAGTGAGGCCCTCGACCTGGTGCTTCATCCTTCAGGCACTGGTATACTGGAATTGCATAATTCATCTTCTGTGCATACTCCTGTAGTAGATTTTTGCACAAGCCTGTCTCATGCTGAAGCAGACATCCACAGGAGAAGGTCAGCCATGAACAAGAATTTTATTTATGAGAAGCCACAACAGCAAACTAAACAATGAGTATAAATCACAACAATACCAGCGGCTTAATTTACTACAAGGTGATTCAGCAACTACATAACAAACTTATAAGATTTTTCATTACAGGCTACAACCTCAAGTTCTGTAATGTAACATAAGAAAGTCTTTTAAAAGGAAAACGCCACCACTCCATGGATTTAGTAACCTAAACCACTACAAAGAAATAAAGAAACTTACAACAGGTTGAGAGATGCTTTGGTTAACTTCACCAGATTTTGACAACTCCATGAGAGCAACTTCAGCAGCTGACTGCTCTGCTGCCTTGCGATTAAAAAATCCAGGCAAGGAATCATATCTAACATCATTTACTATCACTGCTGATCTAAAAGAGGGTTCATGGGAAGGGCCTTCCTTGATAGTCTCATAAACAGGTGTGGGAAGACCCACTTTTTGTGCATACTCCTGCAATCGGCTCTTGAAAACATAGCAATTCGAAACACCTGGGGATAATAATAAAAGAAATCGACAACAAAAGTAAGTAGCACTCCCACTTAAGTGGAGAATGAAGAATTCTGTAAACATCATAAGGAACAATCTCCTCAAACAATCAGCCAGAAAGGCATAATTCCAACATTGAACTTAAAATGTAGAGCTTGAAAAAGTTTCCTAGACAATCACCTAGGACAAGGAACATAATCTTTTAAAATACTCACACAAACAACAGGAATATAAGCGTCATAATTCATCATACCATAAGAATTGAATTCTTTCCAACAAAATATCCTCTTTCGCAATCAGAATTTACCAAGTACCATCTATCAAACAACTATGTATGCATACATAGATAAATGACAATTACTAAAATTAGATATAAATATAAATTTCAATATCCAAAATGATAAACTGAAGCTCACTCAAGCTCGCTCCAGTGATAAACAAGAAATATGATTCCAAAGAAACCCAGTTCAGAATCAAAGGGCTGATTTTATTTATTTGGAAGGGAGATTAAAACGGGTGTTATATAAAAAGAAATTTCCTCCGGGTAAATAAATTTTAACAAAAAAAAATTACCTGAGAAGTTCTCGTTGGTGGGCATGGCTTAATGTGACTCTTGAGATTTTTCTGAATAGCTGAAAATTCGAAAAAAAATAAAAGAAAAGAAAATAAATTTATATAGCTGAGAAATTGAGAGGAAGAGACAGTAAAACTTTCCTAGCAGGGGAGAAGAAGGGTTTCTGTTAAGTGTCCTGGAAAACTCGCGTGCACATGAGTTAATGGAGGTGAGAGATCATGGCCGTACGATGTCTGATATTGGGTTCTTACCGTACGAAGAGAGGAAGATTGTTACTATTTTTTTTTCTTTTTTTAATTATGCTGTTGGGAAAGGCAATTAATGTATTATTGTTGACCTTAAAGTGGCACAAAACTTGGTTCTATTATTTTTCCATTACAAAAATATTAAATACTATAATTATATAAAATAAAATGCATGGAGTTCATATTTTAGCCTCAAACCTGCGAGAGATGGTTTGGGCCGTTCACTTGGGCTGAACCCCACAGCCTGCATTTGCATCTCTCATGGACCAAGGGAACTACACTGGCCAGCTCAAGCCGGTTGGCTCTCTCCAAGCCTAATCCATTGATGATTTAGGAAAATGGAGGGAGTGCGTGGGGGTAAACAAAGAAGAAAATTTCTGCAAAACCAAACTCTAAAAATACAGTGAAATTATACAACTTTGATCATATAATCGTCGTTTTGAACTCACAGGTACGTTGAAAATCGCTTCCTCTTTTGAGGGTATTTGATAATTTTTTTTTCAATTTATGAATTTGAGTCCAAGGTTCAAAATTTCCATGGTGATTTTTTGTTCTAACTGCCATAGGGTTTCTACTTTGCAGTTCCTATAATATAACCTTTTAAGATTTCAAAGCAGCCTGTCATATACTGACGTTTACTTGTTGGAAGAAATTCATGTCAAGTCTCAACAGCTCTTTCCATTAGCTTAATAGGATTTTCTTTGCAGCTTTTTGGCATGGTTCAAATATTTGTTTGTTATTAGGAACCAACGACAGAAAAAGCTTTTTTCAATGGATAACTAAGATCGGGGATCTAGGGGGGGATCATAAGTGCTTATGGTTTGCTGGAATCATATTAGTTTTGCCGTAATTTTAAACCATGGTTCTTATAGCTGTTCTTAATTATACAACTAATGCTTTTGGTTTGTGTAAATTAACTCTGCAATGCCAAAAAGAAAAGATACTTAGCTTGCGGAAATATTGCTTTTGGAAGTACAGACAATGGGTTCTCGTACTAGATTTATAAGATTGTTTAGAGTTATAATTGAGTTAATGCAGGGCTTAGAAGGTTGAAAGTTATACCATTTATTCATGCATGGGAACTATCTAGATGAAAGGCAATATCGTGATTCAGTTGTGGGATAGTTCATTTGAACATTGCCCTTTTTTTTTCAGATAAATGGATGAATCTGAAAAAAGAAAGGAAAGATTGAAAGCAATGCGCTTGGAAGCTGCTCAGTCTGAAGTTCCTAATAATGTTGCGACTCCTTCAGTGCCAGGTCACCTTTCTAACCCATTGAGTGAGACATCATCAACTGCAGCAGTGCAGGAAGACTTTTGTTCAACTCCGCGATTTGACTATTACACTGACCCTATGGCAGCATTTTCTGCTAACAAGAAGAGGGGCAAGGCAGATAATCAGAGTACACAAAATTATTTTACTCCCCCAACTACTAGTGGCTGGCCAGTGGCAAGGGTTTCACCATCCCATCCAGGTAATTTGTCTTCCCACCAATGTTAGTATCTAAAATATTGATCTATCATGTACCAATATATATTTAAAATATTGACACATTCTGATTGGATTTGAATTATTCAGCTGATTATGTGATAAATGGCTGTTGCTAACAGCCAGTGAATTACATTTCTCGAATTTTTCATTTAACATCATTTGATAGTCTTTCCATTTTTCCAACTATAATATTGATCAATTTATTCTGATTTGGTAGGACCAAGGAACTATGATATGAATCCACCTGTCCGTCACATGCAGAGCCAGTATTCGCTTGATCAGAGAATGTACCATCAACAAGGTCCTCATAGCAACTTTGCTGCTCATAGAAGCCCAATAACAAGAAGTCCTTCACACATGCATCATGGCAATTCTGATGCTTGGAATGGGTCCCAGGCATTTGGTAATTATTATAGTTCTGCTTCAGATGGAAGCCCAGGAGGAATGTTTGGTACTCCTCCGATGCATCCTGGAACTTCTCCTAGATTCTGGAATCCCTCTAATGCATCAAGGTACAGTAATTCGCCTACCCCTGGCTTTTCACCAGCAGATATCCCTTATGGAAGAGGCAGGCCTCAACAGTTTGGTAACTATCCACTCCCCAGTCCAGGACATGGTGGCAGTCTTGGTCTTAGCTCAGGACGAGGCAGGGGACGTGGATATGGTGGCAGCATTACTCATGGAATTGGAAGGAGTGGTGGACGAGGGCTAGGTTTTCATGGTCATAGTTCAGCATCAAACAGAACGATGGGGCCAGAGTCTTTCTATGATGAATCCATGTTGGAAGACCCTTGGCAGCATTTAAAACCTGTTCTATGGAGGAGAAGAGAAGCTGGAATGGATAGTTTGAGTAACCCTGACTCTTCCAATTCCTGGTTTCCAAAATCCATTAGCGCAAAAAAGGTGAAAGTGTCAGAAGCTTCAAACAAGTTTAATTCTCAACTGAGTCTTGCAGAATACCTTGCTGCTTCATTCAATAAAGCTGTTGAGGATACACAAAATGAATGAAAGTTGTGCGTTCTTAAAATGGAAGCCATGTAGAAGATATCTGTCATGACAATTTAGCTGATAATTGGATGCACATGTAGATGCATGAGGGTGGTGCTGGCTGAAGGCTTGAAGAAGTTTCATATCCAGTATTAGACTGTAGTTCCTAGAAAGTATTCTTTAAACCAACATGCTATAATTGTCAGTATTAATAGCTTCTATGCTTTTAACGAAGGTGCATGTATCTGATTTCTTGCTTTCTTTTTTATAAGAACATCTGATTCTTACTAAAATAGATGTATTTCTAAGTTTTGTTTGCGATACTGAAGTTGCTTTTTTTGCTTTCAAATTTATTTCCGTGAAGAGTCCTAATATAGATACTACTACTATCTAAATTTTTGTCTATTTTTCGGTCCATTACAATGTGGATGGCTTCAAGTTTTTGAAGCCAGGAAAGCAGGTACTCAACTTATAGCAAGAATGATATCGATGAACAATTATCACTAGAAAGATCTAGAAACAAATCTTTCTGGGACAGATCCTTTAAGTCGGATAAATCTCGTTGGCCAAGGCCAACCAAGCTGGGGAAGAACGGACCTCTTGAGTGGGTTGCTTGTGTGATTCTGCAGGCTATTTCATGGAGTGAAAGTCGGTGAACTCAGATGCTGCAGAAAAACATGGTTATTGTTTCAGAAGGATTATGGGGCATGAAATGATTGATTGTCTCTCTGCCAACACAGGCGTTTATGGACCTAGCTGTGCATATAAAGCTGTCATCCAATTGCCAAGATTAACCAAAATCTTTGTTAAAGACAAACATATTCTCATCTTTTGTCTTCCTATGACCTTAAAAAGTTCTAAATTGTAGCAATAGCTTTACCGCCTAAATTTTCTCCAAAATGGAAAAAAACAACCTAGTACATCGTACAGTATGCCTGCCAAGAAACTGATTTTTGCTCACAACAAATCTCGTCCATGAAAGCATGGCGGAGCTGTTCAGCCAAGCCTGGTGGGTCATCAATCAGAACATCCACAAAAACAGTAACCACCCTTCTCTCTTGCACTGTTGCTTTGCGGCTGAACCAAATAAGGAACTTCACTCTAAATTCTTCATCTATGTGTCCTTCATAGTCTAACAATTTTACTACTCTCACAGAATATTCATAGTCACTCTCTCCCACCATTCTTTTAAAACCTGAGCCATCAACTTCCCGTGTGTTATTGGATTTACAAGGTGTGGAAGGAGAAATCGATGCAAGACTCAGAGCAGAATCAGTTTCCATGAAAGATGAGCAGAGCCTTTCATTGTTAGACTTGTTGATGCCTTCCAATGATGGAAGCTTTGCAGCATATCCTCCAGAGCCTAAGTTAATTTTGCTAGAGTTGGTTGGCTTCACTTGAGAATAAGTTTGAGCAGTTAAAGGAGTGTTTTTCTTTCCACGTTCCAGAGCAGCAGCATAATTTTCACTTGATGCAGGTGAGACCCATTTAGCTTCCCACACGCCCAAAGTTCTTCTGCTGGTAAACAAAGACACCTTGCAGAAATATTCAGTTGAAGGATTGAGATCAGTTATTCTAAATCTCTTCTCAGGTCTCAATACAATGAAGGTTGGGTTGTCAGGATAATCCCTCTCAGTAGATTTACGGTGCCAAACCCTGCAGCCTAAGAAGTCTTCTAACAAATGAATGGCATAGTCTAGCACGATGATCACTGAGTTTGGGGACAATTCCTCAAAACAGATTTGGCAAGCTGCAGTAGAAGAAAAGGAACAACCACAATCAACATCATAAAACAAGTAGAAATATTAACATCATCCTCAGATTGTTAAACTGACATCTAGACACTCATATTCATCTGTCAGAAGCAACTTACATGCTGGCACTTTCTTTTTCACATGATCAGAACATGGCTCAGTTACCATGGAATCAAATGCTTCTACAGAAGAAGCACACAATTTCTGGACTTCAGTACCACAGGAGAGCCTGTTGACAATACCTCTTGCCAGTTTTGTGCACAATAAATTTACAGGCCCCACTTCATTATTTAGTAATTTAAAAGCACTTTCCACTGTCTTCTGCACTTCTTTGTATTTTTCAGTTCCAAAGAGAATTTTGTGAGCCAGAGAGATCCGTAAACATAGTACATCAACTCTTCTAGCCTCCTTGGCAACTACCAACTGTTTTCTCCAGGTACTATAAAATATCAAGAGTTAGCCAAATTACCCTCTTCTTTTATCCCAAAAAAATTACTAGAAAAAAATGAAATGCCATAAATTTCATGCTTCTCTTATATATCAAAGGCAAATGTTATTACTCATTGTATGTCCACCAGGATTAGTTTGCACTGGACACAACTTCAGAAAAGTAGAAAGATTTGCAAATTAAGATTTGTCAATTAAATTTTTTCACAATTAAGTTACTCATTCTGAACTATCTTATTCTTTGTTAGATGGAAATACAAGTTTGTTAACTTTGCATAGCTAGGTGTATGAAAGAAAGTTTCTTACCTCATTAGTCCATTAATCTTTCTGCATGAGAGACAATAGAAACTTCCATCCAGCTTTGTGCAACAACTGCTCTTAACAATGCCAGCTCTTTCATCTTCCAAGGCACATTTCAGATGGCATGACATTCCACAGGACTCATTCTCGTCACAGTCAGACTCACAGGTTAACCATAGAGTGGGATCCTTGTTATCATCAAAATGATGACAAATACAGCACGAACATCTCTTGCAAAAGGCATCAGCTGGGTCTAAAGATGCTCTGCATGCAGCATTATGGCAAACCAGGATTTTAACATTTTCTTCTTTAGCCTGCCCTAGGGGTATGTCATTTAGGTCAGTTAAGAGTTGATCTGGGGATTCATCTTGCCTTTTCCTCTTATATCCCATTTCAGGTTTTGCTCCATAAAGTGAACAAAACTGATCAGTATCGGTTCTTCTAGACTTCAGAGAAACTAACTTTAGCAGGTGCTCTATCATTTTAAGTTTATTATACCCTGAATACTTTCTCTCTTTGCCCATCTCTGAACAAATAATTTCAAGAAGCTCCCTGCGAGTAAACGAACTAAGAATCTGTGGGGCATCATCTGACCATTGAGCAATGTCATGGACCAGTGCTCTTTTCTCTCCCAAGCTTAGCTGACTAAACTTGTTGGGGTCAAGAAGAAAACCTGAAAGACCATAAATAAACAGATAAATGCCAAAGTCAAACTCTACATTCCCAGTAGTGCAATATGGACTATCTAATCTGCTCCACACATGTATGAAGGAAGAAGGTTCCAATATAGCACTTTTTACCATGAACTTCCACTTCATGTCTACTGGTTGTGAGAGAAAATTATTGGCATCAAGAACTGTTGGATGTCATGAATAATTCATAGTTTTCTCTTTTTGTGTAAATTTAAGTATCCCTCTTCAATCAGTGCATACTTAACATTCAAAATACAAAACTGCACTAAAGCTACTTTCCTTATCTTAACCGCTAAAGGCCGGCCTCATATTCCCCTGCTAATCCAATTATGGGCTATCATGTCACTACTTCCATTCTTCTCTGGATCAGTGATTCCCTTGTCATCCAAAGTTCTTCTCTCAAGTTTCAACTGTTCTTTGATAATATTCCACAAGCAAACTCAAATACTATTGCAGGTCAAATCAGTACTACTACTTAAGCTCATGCTACACTCTACATGGTCTAAGCACTGCAATTCAAAGACTTCTATGAGCTATCAAATGTTAATAATTCACAAAAAATTTCTACTCGAAATACAAAGCTATTAGCTACTTATTCCAAAAAACTACAATTTGCTCAACGCTGCCTAAATTCCATGTATACACTATAAAAAAGTGTCTGTGTTAGCCATAATCATATCAAAATAAATACTATTGTCCAATGACAATGTTGTTAAGGCATCAAAACTACATTTTCTTAAACATAAATTATATATATATATATATCATACTAATCATCAACCAACCTTTAAGCAAGAATGTAAAAGAGGTTTTAATGGCTAACAGGTAACCATGCCACCTAGCATTACTGAGAGTGGCCACTGAAAATATAAGCAAACCCAGATGCAAAATGGGTCAAAACTTAAAATATGAGCTTAGCACCCCCACCTTCTTCCCACCAAAAAAAAGGAAACTTGAAAGTATGATATACATTGTAAATTTGGAAATCTAAAAAGTGGATAAAAACAACACCATTAATTGTTAACAAATCCAAGGAAAAAGAAAAACCAAAAAGTAAATCCATACCTCGAAACCTCTTTTCTGCTTCCATCGTTCCACGCTGAATATATAATAAACACAAAATAACAGAAATAAATAATGGGTTACTTTGAAGGGCAATGCAACAAAACAAAAAACCAATAAAATATGATCGAAATAAATTTCAAAAAAATGGCGTGAAACACAAATGCGAGAGATTTGATTATCTCAATTTTTTTTTTAATACTTCTAATAGTCTAAAACTGCAAAAGCCGCGAGTGTGACAGTGAGAGAAATATTTTGTTTAAGGAAAGAAACTATGTTATGATGCACCTACGTTTACTCCGTATCCTGTCCTTCGATCACTGCCGTCTATTTTTGGCAACAAATTTTGATGATTTAATTGTACGGCTGATTTTGTGTTTTTAAAGTATGCTTAAAAGGGTTTGTTAATTAATTGCTATATTAAGAGATGTTGACCGTGAGTGCATCAAATGATAATGTTTTATTTTACGAATTATGACTTTCAAATAATTAAAAGTCAGTGTGCTGATTAACTACACTGTAAATTAAAGTATAAATATTGCAAAATTAAACATTTTTTTACATATTAAAACTTGATATTACATGCGTTGCTTATGAATATTTACTTTTTTAATTATTTTTAAATAATTATATGTTGAATGTAGAGTGAGTTGCGTATTGAACAAATAATTGATACACATTAACCGCAATGTGTATTAACATGTAAAGTCTGTCCATATGCAAAATATAATAAATTAATATCGTGTTTAAAATAAAAATATTTCAATGTATTTATCAAATAAATCCATTTAGAGTTCCGGTCAATAATTCTAACACATGATATGAATTTATTGAAAAATTTAAATAGCTCAAATAATGAATTTTCTCAAAATAAACGTATATTATATATAAATGTGATAATTTTATGTTAATTCCTATCAATTAGTAAAAATGAGAAAAAAATGATAATTATAGCACTCTTGTGTTTTTCATTTTCCTCTAATCTCTCGATTTATAACTCCCATTATACTAAAAAATAAAACCAAAAAAAAGAAAAAAAAAACTATTCGGTGAAATTTTATTTTGATGTGCTTTTGGGCTTACATCAAAGAAAAATTAGTATTGAGCCAGGCTGCCCAACATGCTCGGTCTTGTTTGAGCTACGCCCAGACAGAGAATGGATTGGCTCGGAACTTCTGATGATTATTTAATTATTTTTGTATTATAATAAAATATATAGTAATAATCCTATTTTTTATTAAACAATGACAAAAATAAATACGAAAATATAGATTTTTTAATATATAATATAAAAGTTCGATTGTGTAATTAAATAAGTTTCTAAATTGCTCTCTCAAACATGACCCATGAAAACTTTTTAAGTTTATATAGCATTGTGAATTTTTCATATTTAATTTTTGTTTCGTATTGTTGAATTTCATTTCGATATGTTACTTTACAGCTACAATAATATCTCACGATTAAGTTTAAGATATGAACCAAAAATTTAATATAAAGAAAATCACCGATGAATAAAGCCTCAAAGACATACCATCGATCGATTAATAACAAATAATAATAATAGAAAAGACAAGTGCTTTTGTGATATCTTTGATGCAAGCATGAGTGTAGTCTCGTGTAAAAAGTAAAATTAGATAAAAGGTAATAAATTTAAAGTTGATCAGTTTTCTTGAAGGCTTATTTCCTTTAAAGCAGTTATGAATTTCATTATCTTTTCATTATAACCATTTTCATCTTAGAAAAAGGAGAGAATAGATATATAAAATTCAAAAACCGTATAAATTCTATTAAACATATGAATTTAATTTATTTATTAAATACATATCAGCCATAGTTTCTAACTTTTTTATTATATAATTTTTTAAAAAAATTAAAATTTATTAGATTATAATCAAACAAATAAAACATATTCCTAACAAATCATCATAAGAAAAGTTCTAATATCGAAGAGTGGAATAACATAAAACACATAGTCATCGACTGTATCAAAACCCTTGTTAGCCATGCAATCGGCTAATGCATTTTCTTCTCTAAAAATATGTTGCGTTTTAACTTATCATTAATTTTGAAGTTCTAATTGGTTAGATCTTTATCTTTGTAAAGTAACTTCATTTTAATGTTTGGGTTATATAATAATTCAGAAAATATTCTGATGATATATAACATAGTTTACACCGTGAATATTTTATCAATATCAAAAGGATTTGATAAAGAAGAATAAAAAGAAATCATTTTAAAAAAGTTAAAGAATTAAATGAATAATTTAGAGATAAGAAATTAAAATAAATTGAAATAAGAAAATAAGAATCATAAATGTAACTTCCTTGCGACATACCAATGAACTTGGTTATAATATTCGGAGATTTTTGACGTGGCAAATAACTAGTGGTTAATTTTTCAGTCACAATCTGGATAATTAATGCAACCGTGTCCGCTGCGGTTGGGGAACTCCTTGTTGTCAAGGGCCATCCATGACCCACGTTTGCTCTCATAAATATCATTATTATGCTCCAGCAAACCGAACTAATCATTAACTGATATCACGTACCCGAAATTTGCTCGGTGTTGAATCTCCGAGCAGAGGCCCCAATTTAACTCCAACCATGGAATCGGAAGTGGTAAAGGAGCCACTGGCCATCCATTTTTTCGAGTCAATTATGGCTTAGCTGTTGGAAAACGGCACCACATGCAAAATATGAAATCTGAAACGTAATATTCTCTATTTCTCTTTGAATATGAAACACGTGGATTCTTTTTTTTTTTAATCAAATACTTATTTATTTAACCAATTTGTATGTTGAAAGTAAATTTCATCACTATATATAAATATATTTGTGCTCAATATACTAAGTATTATTTTATATTTATTATTCCTATATAAATGCGATGTAAATCTATTTCATAAAGAATTTGCGATTAGTTGATGGAGGATCGACGAGGTAGTTTCTTCAGACAGACTTCTTCTTTATAATTAAAGTTGCTGACAAGGGCGGACTTATCTTAGTAGCGGTGTAAATGACACCACTCATTTACAAAAAATATTTGTTTGTTATACTATTTGTTTAAAGTTTTATATAGATAATAATACAAATGAATCTAATAATTTTTTTTACAATTTTGTAAAGAATGGGATTACAAAATAATTTATATATTAACATTTAAATATTACATGAAAAGAAAAAATAATTTCCTTCTTTATTATAAAAATCAAAACTTAAATTTTTTTTTTCAAAAATTCAAATCCTACTATTAAGATCCACATTAATGCTTCCTCTTTTCGATCCTTGATTATGTTTTTCACTTTTTCAAAACAATGCATCTAAATTTTAATTGTAAATAATTTTCAACTCAAATTAAATTTTTGGTGATATTATCACGCACCGTTTTTAAAATATGAAAAATTATCGTGAATAATTATAGTTATGGACATTTTTAAAAATAACCCTTATGGATAAGATATTTTCAAAAATAACTCTCTTTATAATTTTAACTATTTTTAGTCAAGTTTGACAAAATTACCCTTAATAAAATAGCAAGCCATATGCAAAAACATGTTACACGCCAAAGTTAGGGTATTACACGTATGTATAAAAAACATGTGACACGTCATGGTTAGGTTATTACATGCCACATACAAAAACACATGACACGTTATAGTTAGATTCTTGTACGTCATGTATAAAAACATATAATATACCATGGTTAGGTTGTTACATGCCATGTATAAAAATATGTTACACATCATATACAAAAACATGTTACACGTTATGGTTAGGTTGTTATACTCTATGGTTAGGTTGTTACACGTTATGTACAAAAACATGTGACACGTCATGGTTAGGTTATTACACGCCATATTGAGAAAAAAAATTGTTGTTATACGCCATATTGAAAAAATATTATTTTTACACGTCATATTCAAAAACATTTTGTTACACTTTAATACTTAAAATGTTGTTGTTACTTACGAATCAAAACTTCAAATATTCTCAACTCTTTTCATTTCTTTTTGCTTTTTTTTTGAATAATTTGACATCGATTAAAGTGTTTCTAACATATTTTCATAATCAAAACACAAATTTTTTTTATCTAAAACACCTATTTCGACTCAAAATAGAAAAAAAAATTTATTTGAAAACCTAAATTTATAAATTTCAAAATTTTGAATTTATTGATGTCTAGTTCCCGTAATTGATCCAATTAAAAACTATTTTAAATATCTGTGATTACTTTTACCATTTTAGTTTTATCCAAAATACCTAAAAATCAAATTTTGAAATAGTCATCCACCTAATCACATCAAAACCATCATTTGGTGTCTTGAAAGTGCAGAAAAGAGAAATCTGAAAATGTAAGAGAGTGAAATCGAAACATAGCAGACGAATGCCAAAGAGAGAAATAGATAAAATTAAAAAGAGTGGGATGATGAGAGAGAGAGAAATCGGAAGCATAAATGATGAGAAATTATGATGAATTGTTTAATTTATTTGAAATAATTTCAAATGTATTTTTGTCAAGTTATGATTAAATATGACTAAAAATAATTAAACTTATTTTGATAATTATTTTTAAAATGTCAAAGTTATTCTTCATAATTTCCTCTTATAGTTATCTTATTAAATGAATGTATTAAATTTATATATTTTTTAATTTAATGTTAAATTTCTAATTTATAAATTTTAACATGTTTATATTTTTTAATTATTATTATTATTATTATAATACATTCAAAAATATTTCTGAGTTCGCCCCTAGTTGCTGATAATGAATTTATCGTACAGTTCTTTTGTGTTTCAGGTGTTCTATCAAGGGTTGTTTGGAGGTCTTTCTTTCTCTTGCAACCGTTGATGGTTTTTATTTTTGATTGACCTGCTCCTTGGGGATTGTTTGTTTCTTCTACCAGTTTTGGTAGCCTTGTGTTTCTTTCTCTTATATTTTTAAATTTTTTTCTACTTTTCAAAAAATAATGTATTTATCCTACATGTGTGATTAACACAATTCATCAGAAAAAGCGTGAACTTTCAATCTTGAATACTGCTCGTGGAAAGTCTCAACATTCAACAACCGTAATTAATAATCTTAAATTTTGTGGACACTTAAATTATTATTTGACTTCAGTTAAAGATATCTATAATGTTAGTTAAAATGATAAAATATCGTTTTAATAATTTTTTCATTTAATTAAAAAGAAATAAATGTTTTAATTAAATTTTTTTATAACTATATGTCTATTTGACTATATCACCTTTTGGGTCATATTAATTAAAAGGGAAGAGACACGTGTTCATTAATTCAATGCTACGTACAACTTTTATCATATATATTATTTATTTACTCATACTCTAATTTAATATTTACTGTTTTTACGTGTATGACACGTTTGTTTCGTGAAACTAATTATTTTGGATTTAAATTGGCAATGTACAGTTGCACCTTGATTATGATTACATATTTGCAATTGCCCCGAGCTACAACTGCAAGAATTTACACCCTGGCTTGAAGCTTTAAGCTTGTGACCTGTTGGCAATGCATGGGTAGGTGGCCACAACGCCAACCTCATGTTTCATATAGAAAAGAATAAATGGCTTATCACTTTCAGTATATATAAATTTGAAAGGCTCTGCCAAATCATTCATAATATAATTTATCTGGTATGTAGAAATTAGAATATTATACAGATTAATTATATATATACTCAGAGAATTAAATGGCTTATATTTTACCAACCTTTTTCTTTTTCTTTTTTGTGCTGAACCCAAAGTTTCAATGACTATATGATTTTCAATTAATTACAACTCGACTCATGACGAAGATTAACATTCATTGTATACTAAAAGATTTCGTATGGATTTATTTTTCTTCTGAGAAAGTCCCAAACATGGACATATAAAACATTTTTTTATATATATTTCTGAAGTAAAAAAAATTTGGTTAAAATTGAAGTTGAAAATGAACAAACATGGATATATATATATATAAACATTTTTGTTTTGTATTAAAAAAAAATCTATAATTTTATATAAAAAAGTTTGGGGCTTTTAGACAATGTCACGTAAACAAATCAAAAGAAGTGATAAGTTTTTCACATAAAGTCATTAAAAGAGAATTGTTATGAAGTTTGCAAGGTCAGCACTTGCGTGAAGCCACCTAAGTAAGAGCTTTAGGCCTCTAATTTGAGGAGGCCTTATCATTTTATAATATAATTAATTATATTAAAAATAAAAAATAATTAATAAAATTATTTATTTTCTCATTTCTTTAATAATGTACTTAATAAATTTTAATTTTCTATCACTTTTTAATGTTTAGAATACTATATTATTTCTAATCAACTAACGGTCATATGTATTTAATCATCTTCAATAATTATTTTTTTCTCATTTATTTCTCTTATCTCCAATCAACATATTTAATAATTTTTAACAACTTTTTTTTCTATATATAAAACCAATTATTTCTTTTTTAATGTATAATATCTATTTTTGAATTTTTCTTTTCTTATTTGCTCTTTCTTCCTTATTCCTTTAACTTTAATTTTCCTTAAAAAAATACACAAGAAATCTGTTATGTTATTATTTTCATAACATATTTTCATTTGCGGTTTGCAATAAGCATTCAACAATTATGTATTATTGTTCTAATATTTACAGATTTTTTTACTTTAATTTAGAATTTATATTATATTGTTATATTATTTTTATTTTACTTGATAATTGATTTATTTGATTGTTGATTTTGTATTAACCATTTAAAAAATATAAAAAATTTACATCTCAAAAAGTTAAAAGAATAAAAATTTAATAAATTTTTTAATTTTAATAAAAGAATACCTCATTGAATATTTTGTTTTAAATTTTTAAACTTATTGAGCCACCCAGTTTGATCTTAGACAAGTTGCATCACTGGTAGTTTGTATGGATGATAAGTCACAATTAACAAAACTTGGTAGATCATATTTTTATTCGACTTGGCAATTCGTGTTTTTGTGCTTAAACGTGTCAGACACGATTAGACACGAAACACGTTAAGGTTAAATACGAACACGACACGTTTAATATTCGTGTTTTAAATTTGAAATACATACAGGTATGCGTTTAATACATATGTAACATGACACGACACGACACGATTAACACGTTTTATACATTTATTAAACATGTCAATATACGATACGACACGATTAATAACACGTTTAACACGTTTAACATGATTAAATAAAAATATTTATAATTAAATATAATTTTATTATTTAAATTTAAAATTTAAAATTATAAAAATAATTATAACAAAAAAATAATAATAATAACATCAAATATAATAAAATTTAATATAAATAACATACATAAAATTCATTATCATATATAAAGTTCAAATACACATTAAATAATTATTAAAAATTATTTATATAAGGTTAAAATAGTTTTTAACTACTAATGTTTAATAGATTAATAAACGTGTCATGTATACACGTTTAAATACGATAACACGATTAAATAAACGTGTTTGCCGTGTCTGACACGTTAAGACACGAAACACATTAAGGATAAACTCAAAATCTGTTTAATTCGTGTCTTCTCGTGTCGTGTTAACGTGTCGTGTTCAAAATTGTCAGGTCTAATTTTTATTAAAGTTAACAAGAAAACAAATATTAGTGTTAGTAAGTGCTGTACGCATACTGGTATACATCGCATGTTGTCATTTAATTAATGCTGTAACTCCCACCTGTCACTCCAGAGCTCCTTAAAAGCAAATCCATTGGCTTCTGGTTTCTGCGGCCGATGCTATCCTCCTGTTATTTGGATAACAATTATTTCTGTTTGGAATAAGATTCTCTTCTCTATTGCCTTTGTCCATTCAATGGTGTCAGCAGCCCTGGAAAGCCCAGTTTCGGGCCGAAGGCTCTCATCCGTGGTGCCTGCCGAAGTAACAGGCGACAACAAGGACTTTGAGCTCTCGAACATGGACTTGGCGATGAAGCTCCATTACATCAAGGGTGTTTATTTCTTCCAAAGCGAAGCAGTCCAGGGGGTGTCGGCCAGTGACTTGAAAGAACCAATGTTTCGATGGTTGGAATTCTACTTCACTACCTCGGGGAGGATTCGGAGATCCTCCGGAACAGGCAGGCCGTTTATTAAATGCAACGATGCTGGCGTCCGAATTGTTGAAGCTCACTGTGATAGCAAGACTATTGATGAATGGCTGGCAACCAGTGACCATTCTCTTGATCATTTGCTTTCACATGATCAAGTCCTTGGTCCTGATCTGGGATTCTCCCCTTTGGTTTTTCTACAGGTATATTTCTTACTCCACTCTTTCTGATCACTGCTTCTTAATGTGATACAGATTGTTAGAGAAACACGAATAAATAATGATCTTAACTAACTATTGCCACACAAGGTAAGTCTAGGTAGTTTCAAAGCAGGTTCTACTTTCTATTTTCCTTTATACTCCAAATTCCATTGATAGCGAGAGTTATAAGATCAAGCCGTTTGGAAATCCTCCATGCAAACTGGAGTTCATCGTATTAGAGAAAAAAAATTCTTACAGAGGCCATAGCTTCTGTAAACATGGAGATCAATAGAGTTTCAAGTTTTAACCCTCACAGCTAGCATTTTTACTTCGTAAAGTCCCTCAATAATCAATACCTATATATATAGCAGCTAGGAACGCCAAGTACATGCTTTTAATTAGAGCCCAATATTATTGAACAAATTCATAAATATTCAAGCTTTTAATAAATTCATAATTACGTGATTTGAATTAATTGGACTGCACAACAGCTATAAATAATGTGACCTAACTTTTTTACTTTTATTTAGAAAGGAGGGGTTTGGAATCAAACTTTTTAAATAAAGAGATACGTGTACCTATTGATCCAAATATTAAGATGTATAACATAATTTAATTCCTGAATTATGCTTTATATTTTTTTTTATTTTGTAAGCTACCATGACAAGAATAGAAAAACTAGGACAGCAGCATACTTAGCTTGTTCAATAGAGATTATAATAGTTACTTTATAATTAAGTATCTTACTTTACTCAATCCGATTAAGTAAGATTAAACTTACCTTATAATCATGTTTGAATAGAGTTTTAATTGTAAAGCTACAATCCGTTATAATTAATGTAATACTTTCAAAATGTCGTTAATTATCTAACTATAGTTTTAAAACTTTAATTTTGTTTATGAATTAATTTTAATTTATTAATATAATTTCTATTAATAATATATATAATAATTTAAAATTTTATTTCATTCAAAAATTTAAAAATAATGTCTAAAATATTTAAATATAAATTCATAAAATAATATTAAAATTTAATTAAATATTTATAAAATTCAAATACTTTATCAAAAAATATGTTGGAAGTAATATACATAAGAAATAGCATATACTTACCCATTAACATCCTTATTGGTCAGATTGCCATCTACTTCTCATATGTCCGCCAACTGAAAGAAAGATAAGCTTGGATACGGATTTGAGCTTGTTGGATAGAGCTGGCAGAGCAGGATTAGGATAGAGGTAGGGAGAAAAGACAAAAATAAACATAGAATGGGGGCGGCATGATGGCATAAGCATCGATTACATGGATGTAGAAATTACTTTCACAAGAGGAATGAAAATTGTAGGAGAAGGGAAACTTCATTTATGATTCAACGATTTTAATGGCTGCCCTTTGAATGTCCTGCTGACATGGTGTGCCCCACGATTTAGGAAATTCTAATGATAGGGTAGTTTAATTCCTTGGGAAGAAGGAAGAAGGAAGAAGGCTCACTTAAAAAGGTATATGCATATAAAATAGAATTCCTAAATGAGTGATGGAAGATGTTCTTTATAATATTTATACCCAAGGTCAGCTTTTAAGTAAAGGTTTTTGCATCTCATAATTTTATAATAATATAATTAATTATATTAAAAATTTTAAAAAATTAATATAATTAATAAAATATTTACATAACGTAATATATTTAATAAATATTTATTTTCTCTTACTTTTCAAATTCTTATTATTTTTAATTATTTATATTATTTTTCATTAAGAAGAAGTAAAAATCAAGATAATTATTAAAATGATACATTCTCTCATTTTTTTAATTATATGTTTAATAAATCTTAACTTTTTATCATTTCTCAATTTTTACAATGCTTTCTTTTATTCTCAATCAACTAATGATAATATGTATCTACTGATATCTGATAACTATTTTTTTTATATATAAAATTAATTATTTTTTTTCAATTTATAATATCTACAATTATTCTTTCCTCACTTTCTTTCTTCTTTAATTTTAATAAAAAGGGTCTCATTTTCTTAATTAAAAAAAAACTTCATTTGAATACTTAGTTTTATTCTTTTGAGGTTATTGAGCCACCCCTAATTATACCAAATAATATTTTCACTTAATATATTATAAATATTTATATTAATTATCAAATACTGTTTATAAAAGGAAACATATATATATTACAAAACCATATAAAAATTTCATGAGGTGGTGGTAGGGATGCATGTACGTCGGGTTTTTTGAACTAAATACGGAAAGTTGGAAACTATCGAGGCAGTTTCGTTCTGGAAGGGCAGTGAGTCAGTTCAGTTTGGTACTAAAACCGGTGAAATGGCAATGCCAAATCTTGCGGTAGGTTCGGTACCAAATAAAGAGGTGGTGGACCAAAGCCTCTGTCCACAATCGACAATCAAAGTAAATGAATTAAATGAGATAATAAAGGAGGAAGAGGAAGATGCGCTCGTGTTGGAAGAATAAGAAGGGACGGTGCCGGGGAAAGGGGAAAAGTTCTAACATAAAGAAACTTTGTAGAGATATATGAAGAGAAATTTCCCTTTAGTAGTTTCGTATTAATGTTAGTGAATGAGATTGTAACCGCGCTTTGGTTAACGTGCCCAAGGGGAAGTCTCCATGTTGAGCCAAGAAAATTAAATGCAACCATTACTCCTGATTCTTGGGAAAAGTTCAAGGGGGCAAGACAGTGAATTGGCAAGAATGATTGGATAAGTTTGCATTGATTACCAATTTCTTTTACTTTTCCTCTTGTGTTCATAAGACGCCAATAACAAATCAATGCAACTACTATTACTCATGAGTCAGGAATTGAGAAAGAATGCTAAATAAGTCTGCATTTATCCCTTGGAGATTTGTTGCTTTTCCTCCTGTTAATGCGTTATATATTGTCTGTAAATTACATGTTTATCACCCCATTTACGAGTCAATTTAAAAGATGGAGAAATTTTTAAAAGGAAATACTGATAAGTTTAATTAGGTAAAGAAATCTAAGTGTTTCTTTTAAGATATTTAGACTTTTTAAGTAATTTCAAATTCGTTGATTTTCCTCTCTTTTTTTTCCTTTGTGTGAGACACATCTAACTGATTTTTCCGATCAGTTGACCTGGTTCAGGTCTGGGGGCGTATCCATAGGGCTAAGCTGGGCTCATGTATTAGGAGATGCATTTTCAGCTTCAGCCTTCATCAATTTGTGGGGACAGATCATGGCTGGACAAGTTCCACCAAAGTCTCTCCAGGTCCACAATCCTGAGAACTCAGAACTCCCAACTTCTATCTGCAGAAAACCCTTTTCCTTGAAGAAGGTTGACCCTGTTGGTGACTGCTGGCTAACTGCCAATAACCACAACATGCAAACTTACTCTTTTCATGTCACTGAGAAACAACTTCACCACATAGTTTCAACTACTCGTGATCCAGGCCAAACAGATAGTATCTCTCATTTCGAAATCCTTTCTTCTATAATATGGCATTCATTATCGAAACTTAGAGAAGATATGGGGCCAAGGATTGTTACAATTTGTTCAAATAATTCCCTCATCAGAGAAAATGAAATGCCAACTAACGGTATGATTTTTAGCACAGTGGAAGCAGATTTCTGTGTCTCCAAGGGCGAAATAACTGAACTGGCGAAGTTGATTGCTGAAAAGAGGATGCCTGAGAATGGTCTGGTTGAAGAATTATTAAGAGATGAAGCAAGATCAGATTTTATAGTATATGGAGCAAATTTGACATTTGTAGACTTGGAAGAAGCAAATCTTTACGGACTAGAACTCAAGGGGAAGAGACCAATGTTTGTAAATTATACAATAAATGGAGTTGGTGATGAGGGAACTGTTCTGATTCTCCCCGGCCCAGAAAACGAAGGTGGCAGTGGGAAGATCGTGACCATGACCCTGCCTGAAGATCAACTTGCAAAGCTGAAGAATATACTTGGACATGACTGGAATATTGCTAAGCCAACTTAAAATTTCAGATTTGGTTTGCAGAAAGTGTTAACTTTTGGGTTATAATAATGGAAGATGCATGGTCTGTGTGGTAGAACTAAGATATTTCTTGTATGTTTGTAACCAGATAAATTGATGTTTCCATTTCGATGAATTGTGAATAATCAAATCAGTCACCAATCACCATTGTCTTTAGAAAATCCGGAGTTGTGAGCTCAATAGGGAAAAGTGTTTTGTGGTGCAACTTTTCGTTCCATTTTCCTTCACCCTGATAATGCTCTTGAAAGGGATAGTTAATTAACCAATTAATTAATCCACCTTATATACCAAAGCTGATGACAAAATAGCCTATGACGCAAAGTAATTTTGGCAGTAAGTACAGGCACCGCTGCCAAATTTGCTGATCAATGCCGTCTCAGAAAGTGTTTAATATCATGAAGACGACGTTTTCTGAGCATTGCATTGGCATGCCGCATGCATTTCTTCAGATCAACAACCCGAGGCTAGGTTATTAAAAAACAAAAAGGGCAGTGACGGTATCAAAAATAATTTAAAACTGAATCAGTAAATCCTCCAATATTAAAAAGAGAAGTAAAAAAAAAAGAAAAGAAAAGAAAAGAAGAATGATTAAGCAATTTGCTCCAAAGTATTAACATTCCTTATTTTTGATTATTTGGGTAATATATGAGGTAGTTAATGGATTAATACTCTCACTCCAAAATGATACCTTTTCTTTTCAAACATTTTTAGTATTTAAAATAATTTTGATTATTTAAAAAATTAAAATTGTTATATTCTTCATATTCACTTTAAAATTAATTTTTATATGAACCAAAAAACATTTTGTTTTCAGTATTATAAGTTTTTTTATTTAATTTAACGAAATTTAAAATTTATTTAATTCTAATATTTTTTATGTTTACTTGTCTAGATTAATTGGAGATTTTTCCTAGCCCGTATATTAAGAAAAATAAATTTTGACCAAACATTAGTTTGATTAATGATAATTTAATTTTTGAGGAGAAAAGAATGTAATTTTCTAGCTAATTGGGACAATTGCACTTTCGCAAAACTTGTCGGGTCAATACTCGGATCTTGTGGTCCAATTGACTGCAACGATGGGCTTCAGTGTTATGATGACTTGTACCAAATTGAATCCAAAATAGATTTTTATTTTTTATTTTTTTGTCTAATTTAAGGAAGTCACCTTCATGTTGTACTACTATTATGAATCAATGATTAGCTTTCAGTCTTCATGATTTGATAAGCTTTCAATTTTCATGATTTGAAAAGCTTACTAACTTAGTCTAAAAATCCAGTTTTTCTTTAAAATGTCAACCCCTTTGATGCTTAGTCCTTATTTTATTTAATTTCTGAAATTTTATCATAAGAATCAAATTAGTTCAATTAAACATTGCCATTGAAGATATAATAAACAATCAGATTAATAGATTAATATTATTATAGCATCTGATTTCTTTGAGACGTAATCTTGATGTTGCTTTCGTGTTTTAATCTTGATTTATGAAAAAAAAAAAGATCGTAAGGTAGAAGGTCATTTCAAGATTGTTCCTTTCTTTTTGTTATGTTGGGAAAGAAATTTTGAGGTTTTAATCAAAGTAAAGGTTACATATCTACTAGTAAATTATAGTTTTTTCTAATTCTAAAAGTATATATAATTAACATTTGACTAATGATATGAAATAGAGGATAATGAAAGTCATTTGAAGTAATTTTAATAGTAGATTAATTATAATAATAATAATAAATAAATAATAGCTCGAATTTAGTTCTAGAGACAAGAGTGAAGTTAGATTTAAATTTTTGAGTAATTTTTTAAAATTTAAATTTTTTGGAAATTATTTTTTAAAATTTAAATAATAATACTTATTGTTTATACAAAAAATAAGATGAGAAAGTAGATTTATAATATGTTTTCTTTTCTAAAACTTAACTCGATAAGAAAAATTATAAACGTTTTATAATTAATATTTGGCTAATGATATAAACCAAATAATAGTGAAAAACGTTAAGTAACTTCAGGGTTAGATAAATCACAGTAAAGATGAGTCAATAATAAGTTGAATTTAATTCAAGTGATAAGAGTGGCGCAAGATTTAAAATTTTGAGTAAACTTTTTAAATTTAAATATCAATATTTATCGTTTAATATAAAAAATTATATGAGAAATTAGATTTATAACGTATTTCTTGTTTGGAAAACTTAGCTAAAAATTATAAAAGTTGTCTAATTAACATTTGATTAATGATGTAAAATATAGAACAATGAAAGTCCCGTCTTAAGTAATTTCAAAGGTAGATAAACTATAATAAGAACGAATAAATAGCAACTTGAATTTAATTCAAATGATAAGAGTGACAATGAAAAAACGAATAATGTTATTTATTATTATATAAAAAATAAGATGAAAAAGACAATGAAAGTTGTCTCAAGTAATTTTGATTTGTAAAAAAGATTATGGTAAAATTGAAAAAAAAAAGTAACTTGCATTTAATTCAAATGATAAGAGTGTTAAATAATTTTTAAATTTAAATAATAATATTTATTAGTCATATAAAAAATAAAATAAAAAATATATTTATAAAGTGTTTTTCTTTTAAAACTTAACTCTATAAGAAAAAAAAACATAGAAGTTGTCTAATTTGAAAACTTTACGTCCTAAATACTACATAAATTAATTCTAATTGTCGGGACAACAACTTCCATCCAACTTGTTGCTTCTTTTTTGGCTATAGAGTTTTAGCCTTGACCTTGAGCTTCTGTCAATTGATTTATTTTTTGCCAAATATTTATTGGACTTTATAATTTTAAATACGACACATTAATATGATACAAGAAGAGACGTGATTAAATAGATTTAGGTTTTGTTTTAATGTATTTAGTATCTAATCGTGTTTGATACGTTTAAAATATATTTAATTAATCATGTCATCATATTTAAATGTCCATACGATATATGTTTATTAACTTGTTAAAAATTAATAATCAAAAACTATTTTAATCTCATTTAAATAATTTTAGTTTGGGTGTTTAAAATTGTTCATAGTTGATAATATAGTTAATAATATATATTTAATTATAGATGAAAATTATAAATGATTTTAAATATTATTAGTATTTTAAGGGTAGATATTAAGGAGATATTTTATCATATTTCATGATAATGAATTTTATGTATTTATGTTAAATATTATTATATTTGATGTTATTATTATTTTATTTTATTATAATTATTTTTATAATTATTGATTTTAAATTTAAATAATAAAATTATATTCAATTATAAATATTTTTTATTTAATTATGTTAAACTTATTATTAATCACGCCTATAGTATATTGACATATTTAACAAACTTGTTAAACGTATCATATTGTGTTACACCATTATTAAATATATACGTATATATTTTAAATTTTAAATATAAATATTATTTATATTATATTTATATTTAATTTAAATAAATTTCGTATCTAATCATTTGATACGTTTAAAACATTAAAATACGAATTTTCCGATCAAATGTTCAGGCTCTTTTTGGAGAAAAAACTTTAGCAAAAACGGAAAAGAAAAAGCTGGAACCGCTTTTGAATTTTTCATATTTGGCAGTAAACAGAAGAGTAACAGTGAAAAAAACTGAAAAAAGGAAGACGAAAGGAAAGAAAGAGAGGAAAAAGACAACTTTTATTTTTTTATTTTGTTTTTTTGGAGCTTCGTCAACGATTGCTGTAATGACTTCGAACACGGAAAACGGACAGGAAAAACACCCATGAAAGTTTTTCCCATAATAATTGCAATTAAAAGTGCATCTATCCAAAGCAGGAAGAAAAGAAATAAAACCCGGAACCTCTTTCTTTCTCTTCCCCCTGTATTTTCTGGTCAAGCATTTCTCTCCTTCTCTCTGCGTCCCTCTCCGAAAAACAAACACTCTTTCATCCCCACCTTCTTTAGCTCTGATCACCCCCAGCCCCAAAATCCCCTAGGTTTTTCACTAGATTTTTCCATTTCTAATTACTTTAATTTTTGGATACTCTTTTTTTTTTCTTCTTTTCTGGGGGTTAAAGATGAGTTCCAGCTCGGATTTGGTGAGGTTTGTTGAGTCGGTGTTGGGAGTATCGTTAGGGGGTTCGGTAACGGATTCTATGATAGTGATCGCAACGACGTCTTTGGCGGTGATTCTGGGGCTCTTGGTGTTTCTTTGGAAAAAATCGGCTTCTGAACGTAGCCACGATATCAAGCCGTTGGTCACCCCTAAGCCTATTTCACTCAAGGACGATGAAGATGATGACGCCGTTATCGCCGCCGGTAAAACTAAAGTTACCATATTTTACGGCACCCAGACGGGAACCGCTGAGGGATTTGCTAAGGTAAAAACAAGAAAAATGGCAAAGAAAGTGTAAACTTTTAATTTTGATTGCTGAGTGTGATGATTTGATTGTTACGTTGAAAATGTAAGACTCTGACTGTTGATTAGTTGAGTGAACTGAAATCTTTTTGCTGTTTGAAATACGGTACAGAATTGCTGTCTGCTAATTCAGCTTTACATCAGTGATTCGTTGTAACTAATTGGGTTGCCGGTATACCAATTTACACGATACAGATCAAGGATTAAGAAGTGGCAAAGAGATGAAGGGAATGGTTTCTTGTAAAGTTAATTTTATGATGAAATTTAGGGTTAAAGGCTATACTTCATGTTTACTGTACATTTCATACGATCTCCAAGAATACAGGAATCGAGCTGATAGCTTTAGTTCTATTAACTTTTCTATTTAGTGGAGATTTAGTGATAGTATCGTTTTGCCAAGTTGTCGAGTCTCATAGCTTTTGTCACTCAGAGCTCATAGAAATTGGGGCATTACTGTAGCTGGAAACGTGGTATCAATATATTTTGGTAGTAAATATTTGTTATTAATTGTTGTGTTGCCAATAGCGGCTATTTTTCTACACAGGGAGGCCTTTTCTATATATATTCCTGTTAGTTGCCGTTAGACTGGGCCGAAACTGACGTGTTCCTGGCACGGGGCGCCACATAATTGGAAAAGACATGTTATTATTTAGATGTTGATGTTTTGATATAAGAATTTCCTATTGTAGGCTTTAGCAGAAGAGATCAAGGCAAGATATGAGAAAGCAGCTGTCAAAGTTGTTGACCTGGTATGTATAGGGAACTATTCTGTTACTTTGTTTTCTTGCCTGAGAATTCGTTCTAGTATTTACAATTCCGTTCATCACATTGTGTATGTTTTACATTAGGATGATTATGCTTTGGACGATGAGCAATATGAAGAGAAGCTCAAAAAGGAGACTTTGGCTTTTTTCATGGTGGCCACGTAAGATAGATTCTTACTTCTACTGCTGCTATTTTTGATTGTTTATTTGTCTTGGCTTTCTGTAAAGTATGGGGCATTTAATATAGTTGAGTGTGGCATTGTAGTTATGGAGATGGCGAGCCAACTGACAATGCTGCTAGATTTTACAAATGGTTTACTGAGGTTGGTGGCTACCACAAAAGAGCATTCAAATTTAAAATTTGTATCATGCCACCATTCACCATGTTTTGTTAATTAACGCACATTATTAAGATGTTTTATTCTACTTTTAGGGAAATGAAAGGGAGCCCTGGCTTCAACAACTCACATATGGTGTTTTTGGTCTGGGTAATCGTCAATATGAACATTTTAATAAGGTAACATTGACATAGAGACACAGGATCCACCCACTAAATAAGGCACGAGATTTCATGATTTTGCTTGCTATCTTGTTTTTGTTCGTTGCTATTGTGTAATCTGATTTGATTATCTCTTTTGGGAAATAGATAGCAAAGGTGCTTGATGAGGAATTTTCTGAACAAGGTATTTTTCTATTTTACTTATTTTGCAATGTGGAATCCTTCTTATCTAATTGATGGCAATCTTCTTCTTGTTATTGAGTGCGGAGTCAAAATTTCAAGGTCGGGTGGGAATTGGGAAGTTCGGATGACAATTTAATAGTCAAGGTTGTTGGGTACCATATGTATAAGCAGATCCCTTTTGGGCTCTCACGGATATCTTTTAAGAATTGCCTTAAAAATAAGAGTGAAGAAAAATAGATTTCACCATTGGGCTATCATCCTTCTGTTAAAGGAAAAAATAGCTCATAACGTGGCCCTATGCTATTCTTTGCATCTAAACCTTAATGTTGAGAAATTGAAGGAAGTGATTGATATTCAATTTTTACTAACTGTAAGGCTATTTCTTTTGTGAGCAGGTGCTAAACGTCTTATCCAAGTTGGCCTTGGTGACGATGATCAATGTATTGAAGATGATTTTACTGCTTGGTATGAAGTCTTCTTTCAGTTGTTCTCTGTCGCTATCTTGTCTCTCTCAGCAATTCTGTTGCATTTTCTTATTGAAGCTGAAGTATCATCTTAAGTTCATGAAGATGGAGCTTTTCTTTGGACAAGACTTACAATAATGGGCCCTGTTAGCTTTACTGTAATTTTTTGCTTTTGTCGATTTTTGTTCCTTCCTTAGGAGGGAAATGCTATGGCCAGAGTTAGATCAACTGCTTAGAGATGAGGATGATGCAAATACTGTCTCTACCCCATATACGGCTGCTATTCCCGAATATCGAGTAGTGATTCATGATCCTGCTGTGATGCACACTGAGGATAATTACTCAAACATGGCAAATGGGAATGCTTCATATGACATCCACCATCCATGCAGGTAATAAGAGATGTGCATTGTGTTGGTTTTCTCACTCCCCCCCTCTACTTCTATTTTTCCTTTCTGAGATCACTGCTATGTGATTTGAACACAGAGTTAATGTTGCTGTTCAGAGAGAGCTTCACAAGCCTGAATCTGATCGCTCTTGCATACATCTGGAGTTCGACATATCAGGGACTGGAATTACGTGAGTTCAAAGCTTTGTAATGCTTGTTAATATAAAGTACAAATTGATTTTCTGGGAATTAATTCTGTGTCTGAGAATCTTTTAGAAAAAGGGAAAAATATAGTCTTTGCAGCTCTTACCATTAAATCTTGTCGTTCTATATGGTTAATTGGAAATGTTTTTAATTATTGATTTGATATTTTCTTCTTCCTATCCATGTTCTGCCAATATGTCCACATTTTTGGATATTGATATAGGTATTAATAACCTTTATTATGGTTGCTCCTTCTTTTGCTGATTAGATGTACTCTCTCTCTCTCACACACACACACACACACTAGCAGGCATGCAAATTATGGCCCCTTTTTTCTCTTCGATTAATATATCCTGTAAAATTCTGCAGTCTAAAGTGTATGAATTTTGATTGATACTTCGCTGAGGTAGAAATAGCATTTGGATTTTAGATGAGCTTTAACATTTGAATCCATTCCTATCACTCTGCTTCTCTGTGTAAGTAGTATTTTTATTTTTCTATGTTTGAGTGCCTTTTGACCCCCATGGATTTTGTTTTACAAAAATAGATAATATTGCTTTATGATTTATGACCTTATACTTGTACAACTAATAAGTTTAACTGTCCCAGATATGAAACTGGAGATCATGTTGGTGTATACGCTGATAATTGCATTGAGACTGTGGAGGAAGCTGCAAGATTGTTGGGTCAACCTCTGGATTTGCTGTTTTCTGTGCACACTGACAACGAGGATGGCACATCCCTTGGAAGCTCACTGCCACCTCCTTTCCCTGGTCCCTGTACACTTCGTACAGCATTGGCACGATATTCAGATCTCTTAAACCCTCCACGAAAGGTGAATCCCTCCCCACCTCCCACTCCCGACCACCCCAACAAACCTTTCTTAAAAGAAGTAAAACATTCCCAGCTGATATCTGCTTCTTTTTTTTTGTAACCTCGATTGTTTCTTTGTTTCCAAACTGTTTTTGATGTCAGGCTGCTTTGATTGCCTTGGCTGCTCATGCCACTGAACCCAGTGAAGCAGAGAGACTTAAGTTTTTATCATCACCGCAGGGGAAGGTTGATAAGATACTTAGTGATGCTTTTTCTTTTCTTCCTTTTGTCTGTTCATGTTTGTTATTCTTGTTTCCTATGTTTCTTTTGTTTATGTGTTGTTGTTCCTTTTCAATATGTCTTGCTTTTGCCCAGGATGAGTACTCACAATGGGTTGTTGGAAGTCAGAGAAGTCTTCTTGAGGTTATGGCTGAGTTCCCATCAGCAAAAGCTCCCCTTGGTGTATTTTTTGCTGCAGTAGCCCCTCGTTTACAGCCTCGTTATTATTCTATCTCATCCTCTCCTAGGTGATTGAATTTGTCCCTTCTATGTTATCAATATGCAGTATTAAAATACCTTGTACCTAAGATTTATAAGAAGGTTGGTTACTTTGAGCAGATTTGTACCCCATAGAGTTCATGTAACCTGTGCTTTAGTTTATGGCCCAACTCCAACTGGAAGAATTCACCGGGGGGTGTGTTCAACCTGGATGAAGGTAGTGCTTGAGCCTTAAATTAATCTTTTCTGTTGCTCTTCCCTGACCCCCTTGCCACCTGGTAGACTCTACTTAGGCTTTAGTGACATCTTTCATCTAACTGAATTGAAAAAATTCAGAATGCAGTTCCTTTGGAGAAAAGCCATGATTGTAGCTGGGCTCCTATTTTTATCAGGCAATCTAATTTCAAGCTACCAGCAGATCCTTCAATTCCAGTTATCATGATTGGACCTGGGACTGGATTGGCGCCTTTCAGAGGTTTTCTACAGGTTCGTTAATCTCTGTTTTACATGTTTCCTTTACTTTACAAAAAAGAAGAAAATAACTTAACTGATTGCTGTTTGCAGGAAAGAATGGTCCTTAAAGAAGATGGTGCACAACTTGGTCCCTCCCTACTCTTTTTTGGATGTAGGAACCGGCGAATGGTTAGGATCCAAATTCTGACACTAATAATCTTTGAGCAACATTATTAGCATGTCTTACTATAACTGGCTGTCGATGTTGATATTTACTTGTAGGATTTTACTTATTTATTATTTTGGCCACTTTCGCAGGATTTTATTTATGAGGATGAGCTCAATAACTTTGTGGCACAAGGTGCCCTGTCTGAGCTCATTGTTGCATTCTCACGAGAGGGGCCACAAAAGGAATATGTTCAACATAAGATGATGGATAAAGTAAGTAGGAACCAACAGAGATTGCAGTTATTGATATAAAAGCTGTGCACTATAACATCTGTTTCTTTTGGTGTACAGGCAGCATATATGTGGAGCCTACTTTCTAAGGGAGGATATCTTTATGTATGTGGTGATGCCAAGGGCATGGCAAGAGATGTTCATCGCACTTTGCACACCATTGTTCTGGAGCAGGTATTGATTATCGACTCTTTCTATTTTCTTCTCTCTTCAGATAAATTTTTTAAGTTATTGCAGGAAATGATGGTCAACTGTTTCACCATCACCACATATTGGGAGTTAATGGCCTTTCTTATTGTAAATTTGGTGTTCTATTAAGTAGGCACTTCTGGATTTTTAGAAGGATTAATTTCAAAATTGCCTTGTATATAAATTTCAGGAAAGCGTGGATTCATCAAAGGCAGAATCTATGGTGAAGAAACTCCAGATGGAAGGACGATATCTTAGAGATGTCTGGTGATGGTGGCCATTTTCATTTTCTCTGAGGTTCTTTACAACATCCGTGCCAAATATGGTGGTGGATTTTTTTTCTAGCTCTAGCTTCTTTTACTGGTTCATCCCTGCCCTTCTGGAGTAAAAGCAGCCAGTTGGATAGTGAGAGCGGAAACATAATCTGGTTTCATCTTGTGATAAGAGCCGTTTGCTAGATGTTAATCCCCCATTTCTTTCTTTTTAAAATAATATTCTGATAGAAGGATCTTTTGGTTTTTAGACTTCCCCATCTTCATTCAAAATTCAAATAGGGAACACTATGATAGCTAGTTACAAGGATGTCAAAACACAGTCAAAGCTGTTTCTAGATAACTTTGGATGGTTATCATTCTAGTGCCTGTAGTGAAAGAAAGAATAAATTTGTAAAATAAAGCTGGATGTTTTACTGTTATTCGTGGTTGTTTTTCCAAAAGTATTGTCTCTTAAACTAGAAAAACTAAGGCCTATTTGGGCATAGTGAATAAATAAAAAAAGGGGGAGAAAAATAGAAAATGGGCATGGTTTGTGAAGTAGCACTGTCAGATCATGGTTTCTACTCTGAAACTATGTTTTTCCCCAGAATGTTTTTGTTCAAACAAGAGATCCAAACACCAGCAGATGTTTGCTGGCTGTCCAATCGGACACAGGAGCATCTACTGAGAGCAACTGTATTTATTGTGTCCGCTGTACAGGTCCAGCAGACCTACTAAAATCCAACGTTTTTCGACGCGTGAGTTGTCGCTGTTGTATGAACAATGACATTCCTCAGATTCCCACATTTATTTTGTTTTGGACAATACTGCTTTGTATACATATTTTTGTCTCTCTTTCGGTTGTGGAGATTCTACCTTCCGAATTGAAGGCACACTCACACACAAACAGGAAAAGAAAAAGAGGAAGAGAAAGAAACATCATCCTGTTTGTTTTAAGATTTGACAAGGGATTGAAGATCAAGTCATGTGGAAAATGTCGAAGAAGTACAATTCATGCACTCCTTTATTTATTTGCTTTTGTTTTAGTTGGAATACACCTGGAAGTTGGAACCTTTTGTTTGGAATGAAATAAGAGATTGATGGAGCACACTTCTGTAATTTAAATTGACAGTTCATGCTAGACAACCAAGCTTCTTCAATTCATTTCTTCTTGCCTCAGAGGAATTATATTAAATAGTGCACTGGACTTTACCTCTTGAATTTATTAATTATTTAACCATCTACAAAAGGAAGATAAAAAAAAAAAATCTACTATTTGGCAATTTTTTTAAAAAATGAAACGTTGCAACTCTTCAATACAACCAAGATTTCCTTTTAGATACCCAATCCAGCAAAACATGAGAAAAAGCGTGGGTAATTATTAATCATAGGCCTCAAATCCCAAAACTAGCAATATTGCAAAAACGCAATTGTAGGAACAAAGGAAGGGTATTCTCGTCAATGAATGCACTCTTCACCTTCAGTCCACGAGAGGGGCCTCCCGAGTCCTAATCACCGTCTCTTTTCTCTCCTTTTCCTTTCCTTTTTTTTATTTGAAGGCTAGAACAAGGAAGACCCGGAGGGATTCCCGTTTCTTTTTCCGCAAGAACACTGTCAGGCGCGTGATCTCCACGCTCTTCAACAGTGCCCTTCCCATCAATCACTCTACACGCCACTCCTCCCTGTCTCTTCCCTTCTTCTTCCCGTCAACTTCTCTCCAGTGAAAGGGTTTTAGCTTTCCCTTTGCTTTATTTTTTTTCTCTCTCTATCTTAAACCCTACCTAGGGTTTTTACTGATTCCAAAGTCCAATTTTATTCTATTTTCACTAATTTCACCATCCATAGTATGCGATTTTCCAGCGAAGAACAAATATGATTGAGAAAACGAAGAAACAGAAAAAGGGTTCAGTCAGTGAGGAAGATATCTCTTCTCTTTTACAAAGGTCTCTTTTGGATTTTTTTTATTGGTTTTTCTTATTTTCATCAGTTTTATCTATACTTAGTTTTTTTTTTTCTATTTTGAGTATTTTCTTATTTTTTTAAATTTTGGTTTGGACAGGTATACAGCAACTACTGTATTGGCAGTGTTACAAGAAGTGGCACAATTTCCTGGTGTGAAGCTGAATTGGAATGCTTTAGTCAAGAAGACTTCTACTGGGATTTCTAATGCTAGGGAATACCAGATGTTATGGCGCCATTTGGCCTACCGGGACGTGTTGCTTGAAAAATTGGAAGATGGGGCTGAACCCTTGGTCAGTTTTGTGTTTTCATTTTTTCTTTTAAACCTTTTGCATATATGTTTCTTCATTTTAAAGATTTTAAGCTGTTTAGCTACTGCTTTATGTGATTTGAATATGCTGAAATGTCTTGTCGGGATTGCTGTCAAAAGAAAATACCCCATAAATTAATATACTATTTCAATATGATGTGAATCTTTTCTGTGCGTTGGGATACTTTTTGGTTAATTGAGAGTGTGTGTGTTTCCAGACATTCTGCCTTATAGCTTGCCACTCTAAAGTTTAGTTTGGCTTTGGAATTTATAATCATATTTTGTCCACTGATCAAAGGGCTAAATTCATGGTTATTTTTAATTGTAAAGAAGTCCTTTTGGTTCAAGGAGAAGTGTTCTTTGTAGTTATTATGGCTCTAGTCTCATTTGTTTAACTTTTTATTTTGCAGGATGATGAAAGTGACTTAGAATATGAATTGGAACCTTGCCCTTCTGTTAGTAGTGAAGCTTCAGCAGAGGCTGCAGCATGTGTGAAAGTAAGTAAAATAAATGTTTTTCCATAAAAATGTATTACATCTTCTTATGATGATTTAATTGAATGGAAAGAGGTAAATGGTAGTGTAGAAACTATAAATGACAAGTGACAAAGTTAACACCAAATCCATTTGTTGTGGCTGGCTGATAGTATATCTTAGCAGTTACTTGGGGTTCTAATTGTTTCAATGTTTGGAACATTAACAAGTCTGACAAATATTTAAATCAGCATGCTCATAGGAAGTGTTACCAGTTGAAGAAAGTTTTTGACCTAATAATCTGGTCAAAGGCTAACCTAAAACCTCTATCGGAAATCAAACAGAAAACTATAACCTCCTGGAAGTCAAACAGATAATAGCTTCGTCTATCTGACTACCTGCTCTTGGTTAAGTTTCAAAACAATGATTTATCTTATTGCTCACTCTTTTCCAAGCCCAGTCAGCTCAGATGGTTCTTCTTGTCAGGTCCTGATTGCTTCTGGTTTACCAAG
The DNA here is from genome assembly GCF_000208745.1 of Theobroma cacao. Taxonomy (NCBI): domain Eukaryota; kingdom Viridiplantae; phylum Streptophyta; class Magnoliopsida; order Malvales; family Malvaceae; genus Theobroma; species Theobroma cacao. Next base: position 3,348,539 of record NC_030857.1, on the reverse strand, counting down.
TGACTCAAGTCTCCCAAACAGCTCAACAGTGGAGGCTCCATTAACAATAAATATACCTAATGGGCAGTCATTTAGAGCGTCTTCAGAAAATTCACAGCCCACGTGCTCTATGCGAGGGATGAACATCACTGTTCCAGTCTCTGTTCAGAAACAGATTCTACCTGCAGTGACATCGGCTGAAACATCATTGGAAGGAAACGGACTATCTGGTGCCAACCTGCCTGCTCGAAGGAAAAGAAAACCTTGGTCAGAAGCAGAGGATAGGGAACTTATTGCTGCTGTGCAGAAATGTGGTGTTGGGAATTGGGCAAACATCTTGCGAGGAGACTTCAAGGGAGATAGGAGTGCTTCACAGCTGGCTCAGGTTGATTACCAAACTGAATTTGTTTATTTTGGATATCCGTTTCCTTTAGCCTCATATCAATCCTGCTAATTATGCATCATACAGAAGCAAATGCACCTTTCTTATTGTGTGGAGCTGAAAAGTAGTAAATTTAGTAGAAACAAAGTCTAGTTTTGTATGATGTTGCGTGAGGAGCTAAGAATTAATAGACTTAAAGTAAAACATCTAGTAGATTTGAAAGTTAGTAGATTCACTGAAGGCATTCTGTCTTTCTATGTTAAACTGGATCTGCCTAGTTGATGTGAAAGGTATCTTTTGGTTAATAACAGCCACCAGGTGTATCTTGCCTTGGGGATCTAATTGGTTGAATCACCTAATGTTATATACCGATTATGTGATAGAAAAAGCTTAATTTGCTCTTATTTTCTCTGGTGTACGATCTTTCTCCTCTGTTAAGTTTGGCATTAAGCTTTTGTACTTCATATATGTGCATGCTTGTGTCTGTTCCTTTTTCTTTTCCCTTTCCTTTAAATGAAGGATATTGTTACCATTTACTTTATTTTTCTATATGGAATTGAAAACATAACGTTGGTGAAAATTGACAGCAGTGGTTTTATTTTTGTCGTGCGTGTTCCGATATCACAAATAATTAGCTTCTTTTGTTTCCCTATGTTTTTTTTTGAAGAATCTTTTCTTTACCTATTTGAGTCATGTAAACATAATTGCTGCTCTAGAATAACAATCCGTTGTCATCTAGTCCGGTCATGATGTCTGGGTTTTCCCCAGTTTTTCCCGGGTTCAAATCCCGGCAACGGAATTCTTTCAACTGTGTATTAATTTTTTTTATTTTTATGTTCAATTCTGTGAAACTTGATTGGATGGCTATAAGTTGGGTCATGTGAATGAAGGCTCCCAGCTGGCATGGTTGTTTCTCTGCCTTTTCAGCTGCTAATTGTGGGAAGTTTATTCTAATATTTGCAGAGGTGGACTATTATTAAGAAGCGACTTGGCAACTTAAATGTGGAAGGAAACTCAACCATTCCCCAACTTTCTGAGGCACAGTTGGCAACTCGTAGTGCTTTATCCTTAGCCCTAGATATGCCGGATAAAAACTTAACATCAGCTTGTCCAAGTAACCCTGGTAATCTTTTCCATATAATGCTAGTTTTAGTGCTTTGAAGTGTCTTATGTGGCGACATTCTTTTGAACAAGCAAAGCTGAACTGATGAAATTTGCAGAAACCTTTTCTTTTCCCTCCAGCTTGGGCCTATTGTTTCTCTTTTTAATCGACTAACTGCATGTCTACTGACTACTGGGCCAGGTTTGAAGACCACATCCAGCAACTCTGCACTTCCAAGTACTAGTGGTGAAGCTTCAGTTCCAGCTCAAAGCCAGTTCCAACAAGGTAACATTGCTTCTGTCCAAGCCCAAAATCTGCCTCAACAAGGTCACATTGCTTCTGTTCAAGCCCAAAATCAGTCACAACAAGGTCCTATCACTTCTGTTTCAGCTCATAACCAGCCTCAAAAAGGTCCAATTACTTCTGTTCCTGCCCAAAATCTGTCTCAGCAAGGTCCTGTTGCTTCACTCCAAGTCTCAAATCAGTCTCAACAAGGTCCCATGATTACAAAAACCTCCCCGGGATCATCAGGTTCTACTTTAAAATCTCGGGTAGGCTTGAAAAAGCCGCCAGCAAAATCGTTTTCTAGTACAGGTTCAATCTTAGATGCCACTGCAGTTGCTGCTGGGGCTCGCATTGGTGGTCCAAAGGCTGCTGCATCGTTGCTCAAGGCTGCTCAGTCCAAAAATGCTATTCATATTATGACTTCCAGTGGCTCTTCTGCTAAACCTCTCATGCCCAGTGGTAAGGAGGTTCATTCTAATGTGCAATATGTTTGTACTGGTCTGACAACTGAACCTCTCTCTTGTCCTGTTACATCTTCTACCTTGAATCCTGGTTCAGTAAAATCTCCAATACAAAGAGTTGAGCATACTCCATCTGCATCTTCTTCATCATTAAATGTGTCGATTCAGCAGTGTAATACTGTTACCTCGAGTCCAACTGTTGATGGTACACTGAAGGAAGAGCTGGACGCTGCAGGAGAGAACAAAAGTTTTATGTCAGACGGTTTACCTAAAGAGCTGGTGAAAGAAAATGGAGCATGTGTGTCAAAAAATGAACAAGGTGAGGGAGTTAGAGAAGATAAACCGGCCGTGTCAAATCTAGAATCTGAGTCGAAGAATCTTGAGGTTGTTGCTGCGCATTCTAATGAGAAATCAATGGTTGAGGGTAATCAACTAGATGCTATTACAAATCCGGTTGAAGAGAGTCAAAATGCCATTGATTGTTCATTAATTAAAAAAAGTGACAGTCAACCTGAAGCCTCTATAAATGATGGATGCACCAAGAATTTGGAGGTTTTGAGCACAGACCCGGCTACGTAGTCCATGGCATCTTGTCTTTACCATACCTAGCCATTGAGGTTTTAATCCAGCTATGTAGGAAAAAATATGTACTGTAGATGTAGTTGGTAAAAGAATTCCATGCAAAGAAAGCAATTGGATCCAACATTGGTGTAATTTTTCATTTGGGTGAGGTTTGCGATGGGTATAGATTATGAGGTTTCTATTGTGTAGTGAGATCAAATCTTCGGTAGTCAAAGCGAAAAGTCGCTGTGATGATACCTTTTGTCATGGCAGCAGACTAATCGATCCACTTTTCTGTTTCACTTACAAATCTTAGTATGTTGTTGTTGCCAACTGCCGAAGCAACAGTCTCTGATCCCTGTCAACTTGACTGGTCGTATGTACAACAAAAGATGTGCATACTTAAAAGTTTAGAAGGCAATCGCTTAACTTTGAGGAGTAACTATTAGTATAAACTGATAATTCATAAGGGGATTCAATCCAACTGTTTGCCGACATCTGGATTAATGGTTCAAGTTTTACTATCATTTGCCTCTCAAACAAGAAATATTGCATCCTGGTATACACAAGGTGCCGACGCTGTCAAGTGTATCAACTCATCAGTGTAATGGGGCTGGTATAGTCACGCTTAGTATAGGGCTAATGGGCCTATCAAGTTTTCAATAGGGCCTTTTCACTCTTGCGAGCTTGACTCAACTAAGTACTATACCTCGATTTCTTTGTCAAAAAAAAAAAAGAGGAGTAAATATGGATGTCAAGATGATAGGATTAATAGCATTTATTCCTTGAAAACCTTAAAAGCATTAGAATAATACATAAAGAGAATCAAAGCCGTAATTCAAAACGTGTAGGAAATATCGAAGTGAAATTGGTTGTTGCCGCAAGGAACATACTAGAAAATTGAGTCCTTACTCTGGGATAAGCATCGAAGCAGGCTTAAATGCTTTGGCCATCAACTTTAGATGATTTTCCATAGCATCTTCAAACACATTTTCTATCACAAAGTTTCTTCCTCTCAGGGTTTTCCCGACATTATATTCCCTCAAAATATCCAATAGACATATCTTACAAGTGTTAACTCTGGATTGGTTTGAATTAACAATTATCCCGACCAAAGCCTCTAGGTGACGAAAAAGAACATGGCAACTGCCCAAACCAAAAATCTCTGCAATAATTGTGTGTTAAAATATGGTGGGTTTGGGTGTTGGATGGGTCCCCTAGTTTCCCCATTTCATTTCCGAAGCCTTTCATTTCTCAATCTTTTATTTATACGGCCAAGGCCTCCATACTGGATATGTGCCAAGGCTGATGTGGAACAAATTATAATGGGAAAAAATTTTGTAAATTTTGCATGGTCCTTGTCATACGAGAGATCTTCCATTGCACCGTTGGTGGGCTGAGATGAGATGTGTCGTCACTCTCATGAATGATTGAAACAGGAAAGCTGATTTGTAGAAAAATAATATTTGAAAAGGGTTCTCTTTTGTGGGCCTATCCCTGATTTGGTGGAAGAATAAGAGCCTACCAGATATGTTGTTTGATGACTTTGTCCTTATCTTGGGGACTCTGTGGACGAGGGACAAAGGAAGTAAGGCTTAGCCGCAAACTCTATAAAGGCCTGTTTAATCTGTCATTAGCTAAATGGCTGTTTCTTGAATGGGAATTTCATGGAATGATTCTGCATGGATGAAGGATTTTTCCAAGTATAAACCAAAGAATCTAATACTGGGTTTGGTACTTTATCCTCCTCCAGCTTTTTTAAATTGCTTGGGGAAGAGAATTATGCAAACAATTTTATCCATTTTTTGTATTGGCTAATCATTGTGTACAAATAATTCATGATTATCCCAATACACTTCCTTTTTTCCTTTTTGGGCTCCAAGAGGATATGTATGGCAATGTCCACGACTTCCTTCCTTGAGTAGGAAATTTAGTACCAATCAATTGATTTATAGTGGGATACCTTGCTGTGAACCTTGTAACCTTGTAGTAGTTATTATTAAACCAAGCACTTAGGTAGAAAATGTCATCATTAGGCTCTTACCAATCAATCAATTTTAAACTTTAGGTTAATTAGTATTAACAGTATGATGTTTCCTTCAAGGTACATGGAAAATTTCCGAGATTAGCCGCCTAGGAATAATTAACCATAAGCAAAACATGATGATCAAGAGAGGATGAATGAAGGAAAGATGCATGCATGCATGTCCTGTCCTGTTTACCCAATCAAACACCTGCCCCTTTAAGAGATAATTAGCAATTCAATCTGGAAATAGACTAGCAACATATTGAGAATTTTCAAATTGGAGAGAGGGTGGTTACCATTTGTTTAATAGTTGCATTATCTGAATATTTACTAATTATATAAGAGAAATTAATTTTTTTGATTTGAGTGAAGGGATTTAACTTGGAAAAAAAATTTATATGATTATCATTAAATTAAATATTTAAATAAATAATTATATAATAATTGGTTTTTTTTTTTTTTTTTGGAAAAAATTCAAATGGGAACGAATCACAGACAGAAGGCAAAGCACAAAGAGAAAATAGGTCGGAATTTCCCACGAAGTGAACGTGGGTTTGCTTGAACCACACTCTCACGTTTCTTCCTGGTCAAATCCACCGCCACGTCATATTTTCTACGGCACCTTATTTTTGACCGGATACTCGAATTCCGCCATAAATATCGTCAATCCCCTACACCCAAAAAAGATTAAACAATCAATCCCACGTGAGCCACCTCTCCTCTTCGTCTGAAACAACCAATCACCAATAAGCTGAAAATATTTAATGTCCTTGAATTTCCAAACATACCCTTGCATAGACCAATCTGTCCAAAGCTTCCTCTACTCTCGACTGCAGAGAAGAAAACCCTCAGTAAATAATTGTAAATTTTTTTTATTGTTTTTATCCGCTGTAAAATATAATTGGTTGAATCCGTAAGCATTCAGTAATACAAACCAAAAAGAACTTTGATTTATGTGGGAATCTTGCTCTTTTAAAACGGAACTGATTCCCTGGAAGTGAAGGGAGAGCTTAAAAAAAATAAAAATTGTGGGATTTCGAGTCCATCACCGTATTTTCTGATTATTCTGCAGAATATCTGAAAATCCGGGTGTTTTCTCATTTTGCTTGGGGGGCTTTGAAAGGTACTAATATTTTGTGTGGTTTTATTCTTATATGTTTCCATTGAATCTTCTTCTTCATATTCGAATATTGAAACACAAGGAACGAATTTTGGGTTTTTGTGTCCTTTGTTTTGCATCTGTCAAAAAGGTAGCTTTAACTTAAAAGTCTCTTTCTCTCTGTTTTTTTGGGATGTCTTGGGTGTGTCTTTAAATGTTTTATTGTGGGATTTCTATGAATTGAGTTTGTAATCGATTGAGAAAATGTAAATAAAATCTGAAAAAGGAAACAGGTTTTCAGTTTGTTTTTAAGTCAATTTTGAGAAACCTAATTTTAGCAGAGAAAAGGGTGTTCTTTTTCTTTCTATTTTATGATATTTTGTTTGTTTTTATAGGACCAGCTAATCACTTAAGCCTTTTTGTTCTTCTGGGTTATGTCTAAATTCATTGTATTGACAGTAGATATTGTCAAAGAGTGTATTTTTATGTTGTCTACAAGGAAAAGATAAAAAATTTGTATTTTTTTAAGCAAAAAAAAGGAAGGATTTTCTGAGAGTGAAGCCAACGAAAATATAAGGTTCAATAAAGTTTCATTTACTGGGGTGTTTTTGCTAAATCTAATTGCTTTGGTGAATTATGGTTGAATGCAGTTTGTTAAGTATGTGATTTGTTTTAAGTGCAGAAAGTGCTGATCAAATCGCCTATCAACTGATTTGGATTTTGCTGGGGGTTGGATATTAGCTATATTTGTGTTTCACATTACAAATATTTTTGGTGCCAAAAGATTTGGAACAACAGTTTGCTTCGGTTGATTATACTTATGGCTGTGGCCTTTACTCATCTTTCATGGTGGTTATGGAGTGGGAAACATCAAGAACCTAGAGTTGCTAATGGATCTTCTTTAAGTTCTTCGCCTGATTCAGGTTTATGGGAATCAGATAATCTGAAATTCCCATTGGTCAAGAGGGCTAATATGGCTTCTTCATCGAGAAGAGTTAAGAGGAAATGGCATAGCCGGGAAGAAAGAAAGATTGATAGGGAATATGATGTAGTTCTTGTGCCATCTGATGGAGGGTGTGTTTCAGGGTCTGAGTCTGATGGTTCTGATTACTCCATTGGATGGTTGGAGCCTCACGGACCTGGATTCCAGAGTGATGATGATTCAGACAACAGTTTTGCTGTACTGGTTCCTTGCTATGGGCACAGTCAGGATAAATTGGTGGAGGATTCAAAGCACAAAATTCTGGGTGCCATTGTTAACATTCCTGACAATTATTCTGCTGGTAAGACCATTTCTTACCCATATTAATATTAAGGACATTTTTTTAACTGTTGTTTTGTCTTATTGTTGCTTAGCAGTCATTGACTATTTTGAATCTTTGGTTTAGATTTCAAGTCTTTGATATTGATATTCATGAGAAACAATCTGGAGATGAATTCTGAAACTGTATAGAGGGTTATTTCTCCGTCTGAGCTGTTGAAATCTTGTTTAAGTATATTATTTATGAATATGGAAAGCCTAAGATTTAGCACAGCACTTGCCTCGTGATGGACCAGTTGCTAGCACTGTTTTTAGCTCCTGAGTTTATGAACTCAATCCCAGATGAAACTTCTGTAGGTTTTTGAACTTGTATACTGGTAATGTTGAATTGCTTGTATTGTTTGCATTAAGAAAATAGGGGCAGACTAATAATGTTCTAGATTTTGGGCATTTAACTAGCTGTATAGTGTTTCTTGATGACTTTGGCAGTAATTATTTGCAAACCAGGAGATAAGTGATTTTAGCTGGTTGTGAGATTTTTACAGCATTGAACTTTGAAAAGTTTCTTTCAAATTCTTGGATGAACCCTATTAACGTTTCTGAAAATTTGACATTATTTGGTCTAGCCTATATTTTACTTATTCTTTCCGTTGATTGGCATCTCGCTCTCATAATTTCCACTTTCCTGCTTACTGGGGTAAGTGGTGTCTGAGCGCACTTAATTGCAAGAGAGACCTATCAAATCATTTGGGAGATCTTTATTAAAGATTGTTTTCCAAGTTTTAGGCTATGTAAGCTTTGCCAGATGTGATGATTAAAATATGAAATAAACATTTAAAGTAAATATGCTGAAATGATTGATGATTCCAACTTGGGAGCTGCTGTTCAGCTATTGTCCTTAATTTGTTTCTTTTACTGACTACTGCTCTGTGTAGCCCTTTTTAACTGATTCTCAGATTGGTTGCATTTTTCTCATATGTTTAGGTTATATGTAGGTCTTACTGAAGTCTACTGAATTTTGATTAACTCACACATTGTTGTCTTGTTTTCTGTAAGGCAATCATTTAGATGTCATGTGCCATTATAGGTTTCCAATTACTGTCATTTATGCGTTGCTACTGAACTACAATCATGCAGTTCTAACCATCCTCCTTTACAATGCTTAAAAGTTTATTTTCCCTTTGTCTTTTATTAGGCGTCTTGTGGTGTTATCAGAACTGCTTCTTACCTTAGATTAAATGGCAGAAAACTTAGGCTAGGTTTTTCTTTTTATGAATAATTTCTGTTTGCTTTGTTGAATTTGCTGAAGCATATGTGTTATGCTAAGTCTGTCTTTGTGTTTGTGTTTAACTTCAATGTGCAGAAAGCAAAAAATATGTGGAACAGTGGCTCTCTTCTCTGCAGACTAGTTGACATCCTGGACTGTTGAAGATTGCATATAAATCCATATACTGTTGCTCCATCTGCTCGAAGAACATGGTCTAGTACTCTAGTATTTTAACATTGATATAAATATTGTATAAAGATATTGTCGATAGTGTAAAATTTTAAAAAGATGAGCAAAAAGGAGGTGGACGGCCTGCTTTATTGGGTGCTAGTGGAATAGAATCTGAGCTAGTATCAACTGATGAGCCAACAGAAATAGCAGTTAAGGGACAAACATGGTGTGAAATATTGGACTAGAAATGTCATTTTCTGCTGTTTTCTTTGAGACCTGAAGAGGAAGGAGCTGATTGATTGCCGTCCTTGCATTCTGCGCAGATGAAGCAGATTGATGTTCGTTTCTGTGTGTGAGATTTCGGGGGAGATTTGGTAGAAGATGAATGCAGAAAGTTGTGTGTGTGTATTCAATTCTTTGGTGTAAATATGGCTGTACATACTAAAAACTGAAGCAGATTTACGCTTGTCGTATTACTGTAAATAATCTGTGGACAATTGCAAGTGTTGTGTAAATGACACAAGTATTTCTTTCTCCCAACGTATGGCTGTCGATGGATTACTCGCTGCCATGCATTGAATCACTGTACTAGGACTTATCATTGTAGTCGACGTCTCTCTCCTTGTCATAAAAGAACAAACGCACTTAGCAGTGGATGACCATGTGATTTTGTTACCAATCCAATGTTATGATTAAGACATTATATAGCTCAGCACTTTGATTAAGACGCAAAGAACCAAAAGTGCCCAAGATGATGGTGAAAATGGCACTTCAAACATCAATAATCTTGGCTTAATCTTTAGTAGTCATCATCATGTTGATAAACGTACAGTGAACTAGTTGAGGTCAATATGTTCTACTCCACAATGCTCTTTCTGTTTTGCAGAACATGTGCCTTGAGGTACAAGACCTTGCACTCTCATCAATTCTTCTGACAAAACAGATCAACATAGTTGTATGATTCTGGCAAGAAGACAACCCCAGAAACGTAAACTACAACCTTATCCAAATCTGTTTGCGAAATGAAACAATTCCGAAGGGTTAAAAATAGATTCTTTATCCATTAAACTTTTGATCTGATCTTTCATTTGTTTGGAAACGGGGGAAAACAAATGAAAGGAAAAGAACAGAAAATCAAGGATTAATCCAAGAATATATGTTTAACAAGAGAACATGCCATGTCCATATGGTTGAGATCAGAACGAAATGGAAAACAAGATTTTGACATCTTGTTTATAACTTCACAAACATTGTTCTTCCCTTGGTCTCTGTAACTAATCAAGTTTGTAATTCCTCCTCCCTTGTAGGCTAAGATCTCTCATTGTTATTCCTTTCCATCCAAAAGCTCTATGAATTGGCATGTCTCTGTAATCTGTTCTTGCAGTTCCATCCAACGAAAGAATAATATGCAAACAGAACAAGAAAGTAAAACGGATGTAGCTATTAATTTTTGTTTCTATGGTTGTTATTATCATTACATAGAAACTAGACTAGACCTCGCGCAATGCACGGAATAATCAAAATTGATAAATTTGTGAAGTAAATAATTTTTTTGCCTTTTTTATGGTCACTAAGTTTATCATACAAAGAAATAGAACATCAAACTATAATATGCAGAAATTTAGTATATAAGTAAATTGTGTCAAGTGTTCAAAGATAAGAATGACACAAGAAAAAAAGGGGTAACTGAATGAAACTGAAAAGAGAAAGATGGCTTGCTTATTATAGGTAGCCAAGCTGGCAGAGCAAGGACACTGGCATAGTGCCATATGGACATCCTATAATTGAGCCTGTCAAAGGATTCAACACATAATCCGGGCGAGCTATCCTCCCCTCCATCTCTACCCCATTTGGTGGAAATTTCACCAAGCTATGTTTCTCTCTACTCATCAGCATTGATTCTTCATGATCATGAATGCATCAACGTTAATGCATGGAATCTCTTCTTCTTTTCCTTCCATATAGAGGGAGAGACAGATAGCAGCCAAATAAATAATGTTGCAGAGAGCAGCAAGCAACGCATATTCATGGTGGTGGGCAAGCCACATTAGGACAAAGCAGTCAAAATGGCTGGAACAGAACCTTCAAGGTAAGCATTCTCATATATTCAAATCTGGGCTCAACTTATGGGATCATCATAGAAATCTAGTTATTTGAGTGATCCATAACTGGTTCTGTCTACCCCATGATTTTCAATTCTTTGCCATTGCATGGTTGCTTGCATTTTCTTTATTTTGTTAGAATAAGGCAATATCAAAACACGCCTGATTTTTCTCCATACTGTTTTCCTTTTTTTTGGGTATAAGATGTTTCTGAAATAGCTAATTCTAAGAAATGAAATTATATGGCTGAAAGGGAAAATGTCAAAGAAGATGAGGCAGATAACTTATAATGATATAGGACAACCAGAGGGTGACTTCTTTTATGTCTTGGCATTAGAGAAAAATTACATTGTTGAAAGTATAATGTGCTACCATTTCAAAGACATCCATGATCCATTTCTGTTCAGCTAATTCTAGTTCGTGAATGTTCCACAACATTGATTATCTTATTGTTAACAGCTAACAGATGCATTTCATCTTAAGATGAGTGATTGCTAACATGGACACTTGAAAATCACAGATATGGAGGAGAAGGTGAGTAGCATGCTCACAATCATTGACGACGATGGAGACTCCTTTGCACAGAGGGCAGAAATGTATTACAGGAGGAGACCAGAACTTGTAAGCATCGTGGAAGAATCTTATCGAGCATACCGAGCTTTAGCTGAAAGATATGATCACTTATCAAAAGACCTGCAAAGTGCCAACCGCACCATTGCCTCTGTCTTCCCTGAACAAGTTCCATTTGCCATGGATGAAGAAGATGAAGAAAATGTTAGCCAAACATCAACTTCTTCCCCCTGTGCTGACAAACCAAGTGTCCCAAAACCAAGCGTTCCAAAAGCTCCATTTCTGAAGAAAGATTTCAGGAGCCAGTCTGTGTTGTTGTTGAGAAAGGGACAACTCAAGAGAGCTTCTAGTTCTGCTAAAGCTGCTGCATTTCCAAGTTCAGGGCTGAGCAAAAATGAGGCACTAGATGAAATAGACAATCTTCAGAAGGAAGTTTTAGAATTGCAAACTGAAAGGGAGTTTGTAAAAAGCTCCTATGAACACGGATATAAAAAATTCTATGAAATTGAACACCAGATAACTGAAAAGCAAAAGAGAGTTTGCAATTTACAGGATGAGTTTGGCATTGGCTCCGTTATTGATGACAATGAAGCTAGGGCTCTGATGGCAGCTAGAGCTCTTAAGTCATGCCAAGAGACCTTGGCTAAGTTGAAAGAAAAACATGAGCAGTCAACTGAAGAGGCAAGAGTAGAATCCAGAAGGATTAAGAAGGTAAATCAGAAGTTTGAAGCTCTCAGGAATAAATTTAACTTCCCACAAACAAATCAGCAAGAGAAGCATAAGTACGTGAGTCCAACTACGGAGTTTGATAACATGGTCTACGATATTAAAAGTGAGGAAAAAGAGAGACAAGATTTGGAAGCGTTGCGAAAGGAGATCGAAGAGCAGCTTGAAGTAAGCTCAAATGGCTCTCTCACAGTTTCACAGCTTGCAGAGAAAATTGATGACCTTGTGCAGAGAGTTGTTAATTTGGAAACTGCAGTCTTTTCTGAAAATGCTTTGGTAATGAGATTAAGATCAGAAACAGATGAGCTCCAGGCCCACGTTAAGAGCCTGGAAGAAGACAAGGAAGCTCTGATTGAAGGCTCAGACATCATGAAAAACAGGATGAATGAATTGGAGCGGGAATTAAGTAGAGTTAAAGATCTTGTAAAAACTGTTGTAGCACAAAATAACAGTCTCAAAACTCATTTTACCGAGGCAAGTTGTAACATTGGTCATTTGTCTATGAAGTTACAAGGCGTGAAGATGGATGAGGAGGTTGAAAATACAGGACTCTCCCAAGAAGTAAAAACTGGAACGGATGCCATAGCTGACAGGGGAATGGAAGACCATGAAATTGAGTTGGCTCCTTATGATAGTTCAGCCTTAAAAGACACAGGAATTGAAATGGAAGGAAAGGAAAGAGATTTTTCGGCTGAAGGAGAAAACTATGCTGATTCTGAATCAGGCAGTAAGTTTGACGTTGATTCGAGAAAGGCTCTGGAACCAATGGAAGAAGACAAAGCCGAGAAGAAATATTTCTCCGAGACAGCAAGCAGTATCCCTGATACTGAGATTGAGGAACTAGGGACCGATGAAGAAGAAGACCAACCAAACTGGAGGCAGCTGTACTTGAATGGACTGGATGACAGAGAAAAGATTTTACTAGACGAGTACTCTTCTGTTCTTCGGAATTATAAGGATGTAAGAAACAAGCTTAATGACGTAGAGAAGAAAAACCGCGACGGTTTCTTTGAATTGGCATTGCAGATAAGGGAACTGAAGAATGCTGTGGCCTCCAGAGATGGAGAGATTCAATCTTTACGTCAAAAAATGAGCTTTCCAGATGAAAACAAGGATGGGAACTTGGTCGAACTTGAAGGACCCCGTCTAAGCGCAAGCCAAGAATCTACCTTGACCGAATCTATTCAGGCATCGCCAGTAGCCGTAGGTCAGGGGAAAGTTGAATCCGATGAAAAAGTAGTCGAAGCAACTGCACATGGAAGATTCGAAGAATCTCCCAAGACAATGGGAGAAATTCTTATGCAGGTAAAAACTGTAAGCCAATCTCGTCATGTTTTAACCGTAGAGGAAAAAATCCGATCAGATATTGATGACTTGCTGGAGGAAAACCTAGAGTTCTGGTTGAGGTTCAGCACATCTTTTCATCAGATACAAAAATACCAAACTTCAGTCCAGGACTTGAAAGCAGAGTTATCAACACTGAGAGGAAAAATGAAGCAAGAAGGAAGTGGAAAGCAGCAGCAGTCTCTCAAATCAGAAGCCCGGCCCATTTATTCTCACTTGAGAGAAGTAAAAACTGAATTAACATTATGGTTGGAAAACAATGCAGTTTTGAAAGACGAAGTGCAAGGTAGATATTCCTCCTTGTGCAACATCCAAGAAGAGATTGCAAGAGTGACCAATGCTAGTGGCCATGCAGGAGAGACTGAACTCAGTGGATATCAGGCTGCCAAGTTTCAAGGTGAGGTTCTCAACATGAAACAGGAAAACAACAAGGTTGCTGATGAATTGAAAGCAGGCTTTGATCGTGTGAGACAACTCAAGCTTGAAGTTGAGAAAGTAATGGCGAATTTGGAAAGGGAACTTGGGTTGTCAGCATCAACGGCTCAAAATCCCGTGTCGAGAACAGGGAAGCCAAGAATCCCTCTGCGTTCTTTCTTATTTGGAATCAAGCTAAAGAACAAGAGGCAGCTAAAGGGACCATCAATGTTTGCATGCGGGCATCCAACGTTGCAGAAACAGCTCAGTTTCCTATCAGAACCTACCGAGCCCTCACGATAAACTCCTGCCTCTACCCCTTTCCCTTCTTAATTTTCTTAGTTCCCTTTATGGAAGATTTCTCTTTTCTTTTCGATTAATTCCGGTTTGGATTCCATTTTATGTAAAGTAACAGATTATAGATGTTTCTAATATCTACCTCTCATCTGTTGTCAATGTCTCTTCATTCTTTCCTTCTTGGGCTGGAACAAGACCAGACATCGTAATGATGTTCATGACTCGAATCTAAACTCCGGGCAAACACAAACCCAACGATTAGATCTGTTCCGGCTAGCTTTTAGAAATTCCATGTCTAATAGATTTTTGGAACCCACTGGAAAATAAAAATCAAGCAAAACAAAAGAAGCCCGAAATGTGATACAAGTGCCATTCTACAGTTTTCTTGTTCTTTCACAATGTTCGGGTACCAGTAATTAGCGGGTATTACCCATTGAATTCGGGTACAATTCAGGTTGCAAAAGTCAAATTTCAATCGGGTTTTTATAGTACTTTTAAGAGACAATAAGATTCGGGTACGGGTACCTAAAACCTAACGGGTACCCTGCCCGTTGCTTCCAAAACCCTGCCAAAGAAGTGCCGACACCAAACGCAAACCCCGCACGAGGAAGACTACTCTTTTCTCAGCTTTTTCTTTGGCCGTTTCTATAATGGAATCATTACTCTCTTCGCCAACCCCATTTTTTTCTTCACCATCGACCTTCGTCTCCAGCCAATCCGTGTCCAACCCAAGACCCATACTCCCATTGCTGCATAGATCCAAGCCAAGGTTCGAGCCATTGTGGTGCACCATGGGCCAGTCCTCTGAAACCGAGACTAAACCCAAGGAGACAAAGTTGTGGGGTGGCAGATTCGAAGAGAGTGTGACGGATATCGTTGAGAAGTTCACTGAGTCTATATCGTTTGATAGACAGTTGTATAAACATGATATTATGGGTAGTAAAGCTCATGCGTCTATGCTTGCTGAACAGGTTCGTGTGTTTTCTTATTTAGATTTTCCCTTCCAATTTACTGTTTGTAGAGTGTCTTGGAGGAGTGTGTTGGTTTCGGAAATGTGCATAATTTACTTCCTAAAAGGATTTTAAAGAGCAAAATTATGCTAATTAATTGAAACTGAACAACGCACTAAAATGCAAAACCAATTCTAACATTTTTTTTAATTCAAAAACACTTCTTGTGCCGTTTGCTTTACCAAGCAAAAAACAAGTAGCTGTACATTACTAATTTTTTATTATAGTAACTACCCTTTGGCTTCGGGGAAATTCAGGGTGATAAAAACTGTGAGAAATTTGTGATATGATTTTTCTTATTTTTGCTTGTAGGGGTTGATTAGTGTAAGTGATAGGGATAGTATTTTGCAAGGCCTAGATGAGATAGAGAGACGCATTGAAGCTGGTGAATTTGTGTGGAGAACTGATAGGGAGGATGTGCACATGAACATTGAAGCAGCACTAACAGATATGGTTGGTGAGCCTGCAAAGAAGCTCCACACTGCTCGAAGCAGAAATGATCAAGTTTTAACTGATTTTCGCCTTTGGTGCCGTGATGCTATTGACAGGATTATTGCTAGCATTAGACATCTCCAGGTTGCTTTGGTGAAATTGGCTCTAAATAATGAGGGTTTGATCATTCCTGGATATACACATTTGCAGAGAGCGCAACCTGTTTTATTGCAACATCTTCTCTTAGCATATGTGGAACAGGTTTGAATCGTTTCATTTATACATTATTGTAGAATAAAAATTGAACATCTATATATCTGTTTGGCAAAACAAAGTGGTTGCCATATTGATTGATCAGAAAATTTTGAACTTCTCATATGGTTATAACTTAAAAGGAAGCTTATCTAATTGAACTTTTATAAGAGAAAAAGGACTAAAATTGGAAGAAAAAACACATTGATGGTAGCTAGCTAGGCTCTTGAAGAGTAAATAAAAGGAGGAAATAATGGAACCTGGGTAAACCTAAAGATTGAAATTGTAAATGGTTAGCAATTATGATCAAGTCAACATAGTGTTAGAAGTCTGAATATTAGAATCTATATGATAAGATGTGCTCATAAACTTGTGCACAAATCAATTATGGTTCTATCACCAGGACAACCCAGCCCTTTTTCTATAAAAGAAAGAAAAATAATTTCCTATATATTGCGGATAGTAAATCCAAATTTCTATATTTACATAATGGTGTCTTAGCTTGCATGAGAACGAATTCTCTTGTTAGGTGTACAAAACTGTCTTGTATCTTTTATCATTCTGCCTCTAGATTTACTAACTCGGCCTTTTTTACTGCAGCTTGACCGTGATGCTGGCCGTTTACTAGATTGCAGAGCTAGGTTGAATTTCTGCCCACTAGGTGCATGTGCACTGGCTGGCACTGGCCTACCCATTGATAGGTTTTGGACTTCTGATGCTTTGGGATTCAGTGCTCCCATGAGGAACAGGTATGTACTGACACAGTCATCATACTTCAGTTTCTGGAATGTCACACATGACCATTGTACGACTTGTCTCTGTTTATGCCTTATAGCACGAAAGTTTGTTACCCCTTCCATAGGAGGTTGTAAAGCCTAGATCTCCATCTTAATTTTGTTGTTCCATGACATCTTGATATCAGGTTGCTTTTAACATAGTTGTTTTTCACTATTTTTGAATAGTATTGATGCAGTTTCAGATCGAGATTTTGTCCTAGAGTTTCTTTCTGCTAATTCCATCATAGCGATTCATCTTTCTCGGCTGGGTGAAGAATGGGTATTGTGGGCTTCAGAGGAGTTTGGATTCATCACACCAAGTGACTCTGTTTCCACTGGAAGTAGCATAATGCCTCAAAAGAAAAATCCAGATCCAATGGAGCTTGTTCGAGGAAAGTCTGCTAGAGTGATTGGAGACCTGGTTACCCTTCTCACATTGTGCAAAGGACTTCCTCTTGCGTATAATCGGGATTTGCAGGTAGAAGCTTCTTTTACTCACTTAATAATGTGGTTATTTAAGTATATCCATTTTATGGACTCCATGAACACTGGACCATCCTTTGATGTTATAAATCTTATGGTTCTATGTTGGTGTTCATTTTGATCGTCCTTGTGCACTGGTGCCAACGGCTGTTTGAGCCCTTATCTATTTCAGCTTTTTTCTTGGATTTTCCTTACATTTTTGGAGTGCTTACAGAGGCATTCTCTTTTCTTTTCTTTTGCCTACTGAAATAGGAAGATAAAGAACCTATGTTTGATAGCGTCAAGACCATTATAGGCATGCTTGAAGTGTCAGCAGAGTTTGCTCAAAATATTGCTTTCAATGAGGAAAGAATACAGAAGGCTTTACCAGCAGGTTATCTTGATGCCACAACACTTGCTGATTATCTAGTTAAAAAGGCAAGTCACTTTGTATTTGTTGATTTCTTTTTTTTCTTTTTTCCTTTTGATTGTAAAGGTGTTGCCGCAGTTGCTTTCTTAATATAACTGATTTGATTTCTGTTTCTTTTTCTTTTTTCCCCACTTTCTTTTTCAATAATATAAAATATGTGCCCATTTTTTACCTCTGCAGGGGATACCATTCAGAACTTCTCATGATATAGTTGGACGGTCGGTTGCGTTATGTGTTGCCAAGAACTGCCAGCTTCAGGACCTAAGTCTAGATGAGTTGAGAAGCCTAAATCCTGTATTTGATCACGATGTGTATGAGTTTCTTGGGGTAGAAAACGCAGTCAAGAAATTCAGTTCGTATGGTTCCACAGGTTCAGCATGTGTAGCTGATCAACTTGACTATTGGGTTACCAAACTTGAAATCAACAGAACAAGACCTCAATGATACATGTGCTAGAGATGAGCCATTTCTGCTCGAGAGCTTTGCTATAATCTGAAGCCTCTGTTTAGGACTCAAGCGGTGATCATGGCATCGAATCTGGAGACATGATGATGCTGTTGGCATCAAAGATGAAACATGCCATCGAATCTGGAGACATGATGATGCTGTTGGCATCAAAGATGAAACATGCCGTTAATGAGTGAAATTGCAATCATTACTATTGATCAGACATTAGACCAAAGAACAGTGATAATGGTTTTGATTTTCCCTAGTTTCATTTCAAACTTGTAGGACCTTTTGCTGGAATGTTACTCCAATCAATGTATGATTATAGTCTTTTGGGTTTAATTCCCCAACTAAAATTACATAAATTGCAAATTGTCTTGGACAACTGACCTTTTTTGGGATGATAATTTTGTTATTTACTCTTTATTATTTGTTTTTTTTTAATATTTTTATTTTTAAAAAAATAAAAAGAAAAGCAATATTTGTGCTTATCGGCATTATGAAGCCTAAAGAGAAATATTCCTTGAAGCAATATTTGCTAGCCTTGTGAAGCACAATAAACTCCGATAATTTCTCCCCCTTTCAGTTTATTTTTTCCTTCAATTTTCTTAATCCAAACATAATAGTGGTATTAATCTTAGGAAAAAACCAAGCAATACGATTCGGATGATCTCAAAGAATCAACTTATGTATTGTGCAATTAAGCTAAGCAAACGGTGAATAACAATAACAGTACTCCTCACTGGTGAGGACTAATAAAACAGGACAAGCCTAATCAACTGTGAAACAACATCAAGTCATCACTTCCATTCAAGGATCCAACTTCTCTTGTACAGAACCAAAGGATTAAGAAGGAAATAAAATCCAACAAAAAAAAGAAACAAAGGTTTTTCATGGAAATGACATACATGTCAAAGCTGGTTAGTGACACTGTGGTAAGAATATTTTACCGATGAATGGTCAAGGACTCCCAAGTTATCGGCGGCAGTTCTCTTTCTCATCTGTTGTTCTTGTTGGCCGAATAGGACTGCTAGGAGCAAGGACAGCTTGTTCCTTGTTGGTTGATTCATCCTGTTGATCATCATTTCTTTCTCTCAGCAATTTGTTGCCATTTGATGAAGCTGATCTCATTGCTCTTGGTAACTTCAACGGGATGTCGGACTCGCTTGGACAGTTATCTGTTCTTTTGGGAGGATCAGCCGTTTCTGTCTTTTGGGGCTCTGCGGCGTTCTCTGGCTGTGAAGTTGGTGGAGCAACGGGAACCAACTGGATCACTGATTTTCCCCATTTCTTTCTCCGATTAGGCTTTGGTGCATTGGGTTTATCCTGTCAGAAAAATAAGTCAACTTTGCATGAGCTTGACAAATGAAAAATGAGAGGATTATGCTAACCGAGCATAAAATTATTTAAAATAGGACATAAAAAATGTGGTGGGTAAATCATTCTGTGAATGGTTTTAAATATCATACAAGACCAGAAACGATACCAATGTGTTTCCAATGTCTGTGAGTGGTTTTCTCTTTGTAGCACAATCCTCATTTGTTTCAGCCGCCTTCTCACCCTCCAATGCATTCTGGAGTAGCATTGCCCCTTGAGCGACAAGGCTTTGCTCTTCGTTAGTGCCAACATCACTTGGCATGTTTGCCTCTGCTTCTCTATTGGAACATCTGACCGAAGAACAACCACATGACTGTCCACAAGAGTTTCCATTTGCTCTACACTGGCATTTCGGTGTCTTGCACCAAGACTTCTTACTGCAAGTGCAGCACAATCCATCAGTTTTCCCTGTAACCTCACCAGTACACCCCTTAATGTTTTCTGAGTCGTTGGCAACTAGTTGATGAATTCCTTCACTTGAGTGGCCTCTAGATCTAGAAGCTCTTCTCCTAAATGGCTTCTTTTCTGACTGCACCCACTCACCATCATCACTTGCATCCATATCTGAATGTTCTGACTCAGACGTATCCATGTCCTCCATAAAGATTATGGAGCTTCGGTGTTCCTATAATAATTTTTTCAAGTCAGGAAGTAGTTATTCAAAACCATTCTACTTTCAGTAACAATTAAGCTATAGAGGAGGGGAGTGGCACTTACCTGCTTCCGCAGCTCATACTTATGTCTTCCACCATTTAAGTCAGGGATGCCAGAATCCATGGTTCCTTTCATGGAGTATTGCTTCATGGTTGCATTCTGTTGCAAGGGTCATATATAGCTAATCAGTCAGGATCCAAAGCTTAACAGACATTAAAGGAAAAAATTGAACAGAGAACTGTTAATAATAAGCTGATACATATCATGTGATGCCTTACCACTTAAAGTTAGATTGAACATTAATATAAATAATGAACTAACCATCACTTTAACTTGATGGACAAGATCTGCCTTTTGTATCTCAAGTTGTCTAGCCAAACTACTAAGTTTCACCACCTTTTCCTTTAGATCTCTTATTTCTGCATCCTTTTCTCTGCAATGAACTTCCTGATCTCGCACTGAGCACCTTCATAAAAAGGTCAACAAGTAAATATATTGAAGCAAATAGAAAGTCAGACCCATGATGCAACAACCATGATACAAAAACAAAAAGTTGCAGCAAATCAATTAGTTAAAAAGGCAATAGCATGCACTTTTTTGGTTTGATAGATGCATTACCTTGAGGATGACGCTAAATTGAATAGATAATTCATAATATTTTTTGCATCAGCAAGAGACCGAACTTGGTTCCAACGTCCTCTGCCACTAAAAATACGTTCACGCTCTTCTGCTTCAGATAGTTGTGAGGCCATAGAGACCAGAGTGCTAGAAGTAGCAGCAAGCATGTTTTCTAGAGCAAAAATTCTTGAGTTTCTTGCACCTGGTGACATTGTCTCTGGACAATCACTGCATTTGGTAGCATTAATGGAAAAGTATTTGATCATTGGTTTACATAATAACATGGAGGAAAAAGAGAAAATGATTTGACATAATGAACAGCATATACAACATCAAAAAATTTAACCTTAAATCACTCTGCTTAAGCATCTCAGCTTCTTCCTTCAATCTCGCAACCTCCTTGGCCATCCTAGCCCTCCTATTGTACAAACAGAACATTATTTGAATATATTCAATGACAACATTATAATAAGAGCATCACAAGAAAGCTTCCACTTCATAGTTGGAATCTTATACAGTAGAAATTAATAGATTCTTAACCCAAATGCCATTACGTAATCAAACTTCCTCTGCCATCCTCTACAAAAACGAAGAGCTAGAGAGAAGGAGAAATTAAAAAAAAAAAGAAAAAGAAAAGAACAACTAAACAACTACAAAAGAGTTCTCCCAAACCATAGCATTATGAGATCTGGCCTATCCTTTTTAGCATGAGAAACAGTCCTTTCTTCCCCATTTTTTCCCTTGGACGAGGGGAGCTCATCGGCATCCCTAGTCAATGCACAATCTAGTTTAAAAGAGATTAAAGAGACCAAAAATTCAAAGACCAAAATAAGCAAACTGAAGTTAGGACTAATACCTTAAGCATACAACTCAAGTTACTCATAAAACCTAGTAGAAGTAAATCCTGCCTATTTTCACACTAGGCTGGAACCACAAAACATTCTCCTCAACTTCTAAGTCTAACGTCAGATCTAGTTTAAACAAAATTTTCTTTTTAGCTACAATTAGCAAACAAAAACAAAATAATGAAAAGTTCAAACACCTTAACAAAGCTATTGACAAATATCTTAAGTAGTATATCTAATTTTTTTAATTATGAGAGAGTGATTAATGCAGAAACCAAAAAACTTGTTGCAGCTCTGACAGAATGCACATGAAACCAGATTATGAAACAACACACAAATGTAAAAGATCATGTTTAACAAGCATTCAAACATCACAGAGAATTGAATCATCAAGCCAGTCAAACCGGCATATCTAAAATACTACACTGAATGACCAATGTTGACCATAACTAAAACAAAAGAGAGAGAGAGAGAAGATTAAAGGCATTCACTCAGACTCCTAGATTTAAATTAGTACTCTTCAAACAGTGTCCAAGAATGCTAAAGATAAATCATAAATTAGATAAAATGAAAGTTCAAACCAAATTCTGACCAAAGCTAAGTATTATAGCTAGAAATGGTGCAGAAGTAAGGGAGCTGGATATGAAATAAATAAAGAGGACTCACTCTTCCATTTGTCGTTCATATTCAGAGCGTACTTCATGTACCCTTACTGTGACCTCAAGTTCATGCTCAATTGTCTGCATTATTGCCTTCAAAAGAAAAATATAAATGAATAAAAAAATTGAAAACATAGCCCCTATCATGGCAATTCAAAAAGGATATTAGATCAAAACTATTTGGTCTATGCAATTCCAAAACAAACTAGTTAATCTTTTTGCACTTGTAAATACCTGAAATCCAGCACCATTGCCATTTCCAGCACCTGCATATCAAAGATAATATTATCATTGAGTTATAATTACAAAAAAAACAAGAAAAACTGCATGACACAAAAGAGCTCCTAACTGGAAGCTTCACGTGTTGAAGCTTTTCGAGATTCTAGAAGCTCCTTTAGCCTTTTCGTAGCCATAGCAGCCTCTTCAGTCTTTCTTTGCAAAACCTAAGATGCATATGCCAAGAGTGAGAACAGTTCCTTAGATTAAGGAAGATCAAAGCATTCCATGTAAAAATAAAAATTACCATTTTTTGCCTCTGATTCAGAGCTAAGAGCTTGTGCATCTCATACTCATTTCTCCTTCCCTCTTTCTTAAGCTAGTTATCAAGAAAAAAAGACGATATATGCGTTAACAAAACATTTTGTTGCTAAAATTATCTAAACTATACAACTCTCGAATTTTGAAAAAAGAAATCACACTCATTTGAATTCACATTTATGCCTTTCTACGTAACAAGTAATAACACTAAATTTCTGCTAACGACAAGTCATTTGATCGCATTTATGCCTTTCTATGAAACAAGTAACAAATGCATTCCCTTTCTTATACATTTGATAGCAGCTACTATTACAGAAGAACTATTTTAGATTTCTTTTGGTACAAGAGGGAGCGGTATGGCTTGAACCTTAGATCTCTACCCGTACGCCATCCCACTCTTACTGCTCAAGTGATACCAATATTTTAGATTTCAAACTAATATGACTTGGCAAAGTGGAGTATAATCTGGTATCAGAGTCACAACAACACTTATCGACTATTATCAATTATCAAATGATTACTATTCAGATCGTATGCCTGACACCAAATGCCAAAAATTCATGACATAGCCTGTGTAGACCTTAAAGAGGTATTGCAAATAAAAAATATCTATTACATAACAAAACCATGCATTTAATCTTATATTTGCTTGTACCTGAAGCACCTCTTTCTCTCGTGATGCTTTCCATAACCTAAATTGCTCAGATTCTTGCTTGATCTTATGTTGCAGTTGAACCTAAAAAAATGGACATTTGCATTGGTATGGTAAGCAAGAATCCAATCCCTATTTTGCAAAACCAATTGCAGTTTTTAAGATGAAAATTGGAGAATGTGGGATTCACCTTCTGAGATTTGATTCTCTGAATCTCATCCTGGAGTCGCCTTGCTGCCTCATCACTTTTCTGTTTTTGTCTCAAAAGTTGAGCTTGAGCATCTTGCTTCTTCTTCAACTCCGCAACCTGCAAAGCAGAATATTAATCTAGACTCTGATAGCTGTTGTTGACAGGAGCAAGAAAATTCAAAACTCACCTGTGCCTCAAGGACATTCAACTTCTGAAGGTATTCTTCCTTTAACTTTTGAGCACCGTCATCAGAAGTAGAAGATATGCTGGCAAGATTATGTCTCAGCTCTTCAATTTCTTTCTGTCAATTGACAAATTAAAAGAAATGAATTAATATACTAGAATGACACTAATCACAATATAACAAAAAAGCTTTGAATAGGAGACTAACCTGCAGAACCCTTTTTTCTTGTTCTAACTCATTAACTTTCTTCTCATAATGTTGTTTTAGAACTGAGGTGTCAGCACTTGAAAAATGCTTCATTTCAGCCTTAAACAAATCAAAAGCAGTTAGGAAAATAAAGAAAATGAAATAGCAAGTAAAGAAAAAGGTGAAACCAGATGGTCAGAAAATAAAGATGCTGCATTTGCAGGATAACATAAACATCTGAACAACTGTTTCACATAAAAGTTGTAGTAATAACTATTTCCAGCTTCTGATGGTTCTGCCTCCATAGAGGCAGGCACCACAGACTAAAAATGACTGTAAATGTTTCACTGACAAATATTCTTGAACCCCTAGCAGAAATGTAAAATGAAAAAAGACACTGGGTAGCCAAATTAAGATTTTCACTTAATGACCTAAGCAACATATACCTCTTTCTGTTCAAGTTTTTTGTCCAATTCCTTAAGTTCCTTGTCCAATTTTTCTTGGAGAGAGGAATGCTCCAGCTCCTTTTCATTATCCTCAATCTCATCTGCATATGAAGAAAGAATACTCTTATCTGCTATTGTTCTATGATAAGATCTTAAAAAGTTGAATAGAGATTGGAAGATTAACAGAGATGAAAAGATAGAAATGTAAAAGGCTTAAATGACGTCATCTCATATCAGAATTAAGTTAACTATACATGCACCCTAAACAATAATCACGAGGATGCCAATATGATGTGACGCGCATCAATGCATCAAAAGCATCAAAATTAGTCCTTAATGAGGTTCTTATACAAACCTGCACATGAAATTTTGCAAGCAAGACAAAAGATTATAGAGAGCTATTAAGAATAACTTTGGAGAGTTGACAATTATATGTATTTTACTTTCCTAAAATTGTAATAACTATTTAAAACATCTTAGAATCAACAGACAGAAAAATGTTATCAAACAAAAGGAGTTAGCATCTAACATGGTATCAAATAGTTAATGAGTTCACTATCCTAATTTACCTGAAGATGAATAATCATTTCCAGAAGAAAATAATGAATTTTTTGAGGTTCCATCATCATCAGAATCAGCACAATCAGAAAAACGACTACGTTTTGAGCTGTTTAAGCTTTTCAAACGTATCAATTCTCCTTCTAACTCTTGAATTTTCAACACATAAGTTTTCATCAAATCAAAATCCTGCAATAATGCAAAAGCACTTGCCAATTAAAGATTATATTTATCAACTGCTAGATTCACTAACTAGGCAAAGACCTAACCTGATTTTGATTAGAGTCAATCTCATCCCACGATTTACCGTTACGAACTGATTCAATTTGCATCATCAGTTTGTCTTTCTCAACCTGAAATATTATATACACATGAGATTGGTTGCCATTGACCAGTAAAAAGGAATTTTATAAAACCTAAACAATTGAAGACAAAAAAATAGAAAAACACCTGAGCATCAAGTGCACGTTGGGCTAATTGTTCACTAGTGAGTCTACGTTCATGAAGCTCCCGCTGTAGCTCTGCATTGCTCGCTTCAAGTAAAGATACTTTATGCTTGAGAATCTGGAATCACAAAAAAAGGCCTTATTTTAAGCAACTAAGGTAAGAAAGTCAAAGAATGTGTTTGCACTTCTCTATACAAAAGAGTAACCTGAAGTTCATCAAATGACCCATTGCCATCACCACGATAAAACAAAAGTTCAGCTTGCAATTGCTCAATTTGGCTCCGCATTCTTTGCAACTGAGCTGCCATTGGATCGCGGTTTATCTAATCAAGTATAAGGGATGAAGTAGTCAGAACAAGAATTATAATGCTTCGTGAAGAACTTTACTTCTTGCAAGTATGCTAAACAAGTATCTTACAACTGCCTTGTTCTGAATGTTTCGAGCACGATTGGCATACTTCAAAGTGTTTAGGGTTTCTTCAGCATTGGTGTCAGCCGGACTAACACAAGCTTCAATAAGATATAGAAAATCATACATATGCATACTCAGATATTTATAGCAGAAACTTGGGTGCAAGAAATGATAACAATAACACAACTATTTGGTTCTCTCAAATATATAAAAAGTTACCAATCATCACTGTTTTGCTGTTTCCTCCAAGAGAATCCTGAGAATTTAAATCTCCATCAGCAAACTTAAATTCCGAAACAAGGAGAACTATAGCCAATACATTTAAAACTATTTTAATTGCAAACCCAAAAGAAACATAAATATCACCACATCCAAGTAAATGTTTTAGAAAAGAATACTGAACTTGTTCTCCTTTTGCCTGATGTAGGTGACATCTATTTTCTAGCTATAAATGTTTTTACATTTTAAAATGTGAAGTAAGTAATGAGCTCACTTCTCATTGGTTCAGTGCTTAACAAATAGTCTCTGCATTGCACACTAATTATATATTTTAATGTATTAAACCTAAAAGAACTTGACAACTGATCAATAGCAATTTGATTTATGCTGTTCTAATTTTTCTGAATAGTCTACTTCAATGCAATGAAAGCATCCTATTAATCAACTAATAGAAATGGTTGTTCATAAATATCCAGAAAGTCAAAACATGCCTGTAACAAGCGAGTCAACTTGCTATCACGATATGGAACATGTCCTCCTTCTTTTCTCTTCTTCTCATCTCCTAAGGCACTAATCACATTCCCCAGAGCTAGTAGACCCTTATTTATATGAATACCTGCAACAACAAAATATCAAATTTTTAGATAACATAAAGCATAATGTTTCATGTTTGCGGCTTACTATTAGAATTTATCACTATTTTAGTCCATGAGGCTTTGAAAATCAGAAAATCAAAAAAATACCTTCTTTGAAGCGCATGCCATCAGCACCTGTTCTTTTTGCACGTTCTGATCCAGCAAGGTCCACCAAATGCAGCTTTGCACATAAGATATCATCACCGATGTCATCATTGATTACCCCGTTTGGGCAGCTGGCAATCTTCTTTTGCTCCACAGTTATTGTAAAGATGGCATGTGAACGACTGGAAATGGTGTAATGAACATTGCACTTGACATAAGCACAAGTTTACATAATATAAGAGAATTACATGATAAATAATTATGTAAACCTTACAAATCTATTGCATTTAACATGTAAACAGAAGATTTTTCTATCCTTATTTAAAAAATTAAGTAAAGCAACCCAAAAGCCAATTGAACAACTTGTTTGTATCTTTTATTACTCCAAAAAAAAATGCTTTTATAACAAATGAACATAGTATTTTAAAAAGAATACTAATTGTGGCAAACAAAAAACAAAAGGCAACGACTGCTAAAACATATAGCTTCAAAAAAAGCTCACCTTGATTGGCTATTCATATTGGTACTCCCTGTAGCTCGAGATAAAGAACCTCGTAACAAGTAAGATGCCATCTCTTCTTTCATCGCAACTTCTGCCTCAGTCACCCCAGCAAGTGTTATCCCTCCATTTACTGTTTCTCTAATTTGAATTGGAAGTCTTCCAGGAGCTGTGGGCTTTGCAAGAGACGCCCCTTCAACTTTAGACAAAGCAGCTGGATTTGAGTCAAGTAAGTCGAACACTTCTTCCTTAAAAATCTGTCAATTCCGAATAACATATATAAGCACATTACCTGATCACTAAGAAAAATAAGTATTTATTTTCATCAAACTAAATTACCTCAATAAATGATACTCTTATCAAAAATTCCGTGGAGTGTTTCGTTGCCTCGACTCGTTTAAATATAGTTTCCATAACCTTAGGAATAATGCCACCATTACCTCCTTCCCCAGTATAGTTGGTTCCCATAGTATATGTTTTACCAGACCCAGTCTTAAAGACACAAAAATATAATAACATAGTTAGTCGATTATAAAAATTTATAAAAAATAAAAGGAAATTAATAATTTAAAAGGAAAAATAAGAACTCACTAGAACATAATAAAACTAACCTGACCATATGCAAGTACAGTAGCATTATAACCATGAAAAATTGCATCAACAAGGGGAGCAACGCAATCATCATAAATCACTGAAGATGGCGATCCCCCTCCCCCATAAACATAATCATAGGTAAAAGCATGTGACCCAATCTGAACCTGTAATTGTAACAATAAAAAAAATTAAAAAAGAATCTCTATCAAGCTAAGAAATCAACATCTATATTCATTTCAAAATAAAAATTCACGGAAAATTTTAAAAAATAACAATACCTGAGGTTCGCCAGGAACAACGGTGATGCAATCTGTGCATCCATTGAGAAGCTCTGTAGTAATCAGCGGTCGAATATTAACGGCGACTCTTACGGACTCCGTGTTCTCCATCTCCTATATGATGCGATCCAAATCTAAAACGATACCTAAAACCCTAAATCAAGAAAAAGAAAATAATCAAACCATCAAAACATCTTTTAAATCACTCAAAATCAAATGCATCAGATATGAAATCCTTGAGCTGAGGAGATTATGCGAAACGAAAATGAAGACAAAAAGATTAATTTCAGAGGGGAATACCTGAAGGAGATGGAGTTTTTTTTTTTTTTTGCTTTTCGGATCCTTAGACGTTAGAATTTGAATTTTAGAAGAGACAAAGGAGGGA
The DNA here is from genome assembly GCF_000208745.1 of Theobroma cacao. Lineage (NCBI taxonomy): Eukaryota > Viridiplantae > Streptophyta > Magnoliopsida > Malvales > Malvaceae > Theobroma > Theobroma cacao. The sequence continues at coordinate 3,320,204 of NC_030857.1, read as the reverse complement.
CAGGGAATTTGAACGATCGAGGACAATGGGGGCAATTTTTTAAGCATTTAATAATTGAACTGGATTTGAGAAAAGGCGCTCAGGTCCGAATTCAAAATGTTGATGAGAGATAGAGAGGTGAGGTCACGTGACCTTCACGTGATTGTTTAAATAAGGCAACGTCATCCAAACAGCCTTGGCTTAAAATTGGGCGGTTGCCTGTAAGCCTGAAGGAGTGGTTAGCTTGGCCCTTGGTCTACTCCTAACTGTTTTTTCTTATATTTGAAATCATTGACTAATAAGTACTCATAATAAACATTTGCGAATATTTTTCTCTTTGTATTTTCTTGTATTTCACTATTTCTTTTGTATTTTCCTTTTTGGTTGAAGGAAAAAGTGAACAAAAGTCAACTTAATAAAATGAGATTTCATTAGTTGAATTTATAACTAAAACGAAAGGCTTTGTTTTTTTCAATTAGTGATACAAAAATAATTATTTGATTTTTCTCACAATGTATTTTTTATTATTTAATACTATTCGATAAAATATTCGTTATATCAAATAAAGTACGAGACATTCTAACAAATTACAAACTGCCCTTTTTTATATTCCTAATCTTTTAAATCTAAATAATAGAAACGGTCATAATCTTATTCTAGAGTGAACACAATTTAAGTCTAGAAGAGAAATAATTATATTTATAGGATAAAGATAATTACTCAATGATTATTCGCAGAAAATGAAGATACAAATATTCATTAAAGATATACATAAATTGTGTGATTATTATCACATTAAAACATGATTATTCAAATATTATTCACTTATTGAAATGAAATGTGATTAAATTAATAGTAATCAAAATACAGCAGTTATAAAATATAAGCCAATTAACCTAAACTTTATGCACAAAAAGCTAGTTTGATTTCGAAAATGGATTTGTCCGAAAGAATTGGTTTGACGCTAAGGCCCAGCCCATTTCATTCAAATCAAAGTGGCGGCTAGATTTTCAGTTTTGAGATTTGGACTCTCAAATACCCAAACAAAACGGTTAACGGCTTTTCTAAAGTGGGCCTCCCTCTTTTTTGGCAAGACTATCATAGCAATTAGCAAAGCAAAACATGATGAAAGTTGTGGTAAAAGGGGGATAAGAGATAAAGATAATGTTTGATCATGATGAGATAAATTGGAAAAAAAACTGAAAAAAAAAAATCAGTTATAGATTAATCCCAAAGGATAAAGAAGTGGGTAAACAAACTTTGGGGGGAAGGCACTTCAATTCCCCTGAATTGCCCTGAAAAGGTTCACAACACATTGATTTATGCACAAAAATTTAAATTATGCAAGTGTTTAACATATATATTAGTTAATTGTACTTTTGGATCTCATTTTGCTTCGATATATTAATAAGAGTGGTATGTTTTGAAAATACAAAATACTAGTAGTTAACAAAACGGTGAAAGATGACATTCAGAAGCAATGAAACAGAGAAATGAAGTCCGACCTGAGGTTGGTCGATTCATCAGACAAACTATTTCCATGGCGGCAGCAGCAGGAATAGGAAGGGTAGGAAGGGATATTGAGGAGTACAAAATCATGCCATGGACTTTGGCAAAACCCTTTTGGGAGGTCTGCAATTTTCTCAAGCAAAGAAAGCTTGCTCTTTCTAATTGTTTCTCATCTTCCTGCACATAGAAGACATATTAGTAAATCATTTCCAATTGGGATGGGGCCGAAGAACTTGTACAACTCAAATACAGAGTGAAGAGTATTTGATTTGATACAATGTTAATTGAAACAAGCTCTACACATTCCTCAAGTTTTCACTCAAGACTGTAAATAAACTGATCTTAATCCAGCACCCGAGGCTGCTCACACTTGTTTAAGTTAAAAAGTTGAGTTCAAACGAAGTTATTTTATTTCAAGCTTACTTTGTTTTTTAAAAAAAAAAAAATTATTGAAAGAAAATAAGCTTTGATTAACCGTATACCTTGAATTTGTGCATAAAACTTAAACTTTTATATGATAAAGGAAATTAAAATTCCAAATCTTCATTTAAAATACCATTAAAGAATTTGAAAGTTGAAATCACAAATTTCTAAGCCTAAAGAGTAAAGACAAATGCAAACTGGCCAATAATAAGAAAAGTCCTTTTCATATCATTTAGTCCCATGGAACAAGCTTACAAACAAGTTCATACAACTATATTAAACAAGCTAATTAATAAATTTATTATTTCTATTAATGAGCCATAAAATTATTAATGATGCAATTATAATGCGACGTCACAAGTGTTTGATTAAAAAAATTATCAAGGGGTTGTACTAGCTCATATAAAGATGCATGCTCACATAAGCACCATTGTGCTCATAAAGGTATATGGTCACATAAACACCATCGTGTCTTAATTGCACAATAAAATGTCATGTCAAATATATTAAATATATATTTCGCACCATTATACATTTGATAGTAAAAAAAAATACACTATATACAAAGATGTTAGATTTACATATCGATACCATTATACCTTAATATATAATAGGAATGCCACATAACTCATACCTTATAGTTTCTTTATTTCTCCAAACACCATAAAGTGATTCTCACCTTGAGGTAACAAAAAAAAAATCCATTATTAGTATGAAACAAAAAGAATTATCAATTGATATTTATATGTTCACATAAGCACCATTGTGCCTTTATTACACAATAAGAATACTACTTCAAATATATTAAATATTTATTTTGCACCAAAATACCTTAGATAAAATAATAAGAATGCATCATATACCATGATCCTAAATTCACACTTTGACACCATTATACCTTAATATATAATAGGAATACCACATGCCTACACCTGAAAGTTATTCTATTTCTCCAAACACCATAAAATCGTTATCACCTTTAAGGTAACTAACCAACCAAATCCATGTAAGTATGAATCAATTCCATGTGGTCATGATTAAAAAATAAAATTTTTTATTAAGACTATTGTACCTTAATGTAAAATCAGAATATTAAATTAACACATAAAGATATATGTTCACATAAGCATCATTATATCTTTATTGCGAAATATGAATGTCATGTCAAATATATTAAATATCTATTTCGCACTATTATACCTTCGATGGTAAAACAAAAATGCACCATATATAAATATATTAGATTTACATATTGTCACTATTATACCTTAATGTATAATAAGATTACAACATGCCCACACCTTAAAGTTTTCTTACTTCTCTAAACACCACAAAATGGTTCTCACATTAAGGTAATCAACCAAATCCATCATGAGCATGAAACAAAAAGAATTCTTAATTGATACTATATATTCACATAAGTACCATTGTGCCTTTATTATATAATAGGAATGCCACTTTAAATTAATTAAATATCTATCTTCCACCAAAATACCTTGAATTAAATAATAAGAATGCACCATATACCAAGATATTAGATTCACATATTGACACCATTATACCTTAATGTATAATAGAAATATCACATATCCACATCTTATAGTTTATTTACTTCCCTAAACACTTCAAAATGATTCTCACGTTAAGGTAACCAACCAAATCCATGTTGAGTATGAAACAAAAGGAATTCTTAATTGATACAATAAGTTCACATAAGCACCACTGTTCTTTTATTACACAATAGGAATGCCACTTTAAATATATTAAATATCTATTTTGCACCAAAATACTTTGGATTAAATAATAAGAATCACCATATACCAAGATGCTAAATTCACATATTGGCACTATTATATATTGATATATAATAAGAATGTCACATGCCTACACCTTAATTTTTTTTATTTTTTTGAACACAACAAAGTAGTTATCACCTTTAAGGTAACTAACCAACCAAATCCATCATAAGTGTAAAACAGTTTCATGTGGTCATGATTAAAAAATGAAATTTTCAATTGATATTATTATACCTTAATGTATAATCAAAATGTCAAATTAACATATAAAGACATATGTTCACATAAGGACCATTATGCCTTTATTGCACAATAGGAATGTTAAATCAAATATATTAAATATCTATTTCGCACTGTTATACCTTCAATGGTAAAACAAGAATGCATCATATCCAAAGATGTTAAATTTACATATCGATACTATTATACGTTAATATATAATATGAATGCTACATATCTACACCTTATAATTTCTTTACTTCTCCAAACACCACAAAGTGTTCTCATCTTAAGGTAACCAACCAAATTCATCATGAGTATAAAACAAAAAGAATTCACAATTAATATTACATATTCACATAAGCACCATTGTGCTTTATTACACAATAGGAATGTCACTTCAGATATATTTATTTTGCACCAAAATACCTTAGATTAAATAACAATAATGCACCATATACCAAAATATTATATTCATATATTGGCACCATTATGCCTTAATATATAATAGAAATGCCATATGCCTACACCTTAAAGGTTTTCTATTTCTCCAAACACCACAAAGAAGTTCTCACCTTTCAAGTAACTAACCAAATCCATCATAAGTATGAAACAATTTTATGTGGTCATGATTAAAAAAAATGAAATTTTCAATTGACGCCATTCTACCTTAATGTGCAATCCAAATGTCAAATTAAAACATAAAGATATATGCTCAAATAAGCACCATTGTGCCTTTATTTCATGATAGGAGTGTCATGTCAAATATATTAAATATCTATTTAGCACCATTATACCTTTAATACTAAAACAAGAAAGTACCATATACAAAGATATTAGATTTACATATCGGTACCACTATATCTTAATATATAATACGAATGCCACATGTCTACACCTTATAGTTTATTTACCTCTGCAAATATTATAAAGTGGTTCTCACCTTAAGGTAAACAACCAAATCCATCATAAGTATGAAACAACAGGAATTCTCAATTAATATTATATATTCATATAAGCATCATTGTGCTTTTATTACACAATAGGAATGTCATTTTAAATATATTAAATATATAGTTTGCACCAAAATATTAAATATTTATTTTGCACCAAAATACCTTAGATTTAATAATAAGAATGCACCATATACCTTAATATATAATAGGAATGCCACATGCTTACACCTTAATGTTTTTCTATTTTTCAAACACCACAATGAAGTTCTCACCTTTAAGGTAACTAACCAACCAAATCCATCATAAATATGAAACAATTCCATATGGTCACGATTAAAAAAAACGAAATTCTCAATTGACACCATTGTACCTTAACATGCAATCGGAATGTCAAATTAACACATAAATGTATATGCTCAAATAAGCACCATTGTGTCTTTATTTCACAATAGGAATGTCATGTCAAATATATTAAATATCTATTTCGCACAATTATACCTTCAATGGTAAAACAAGAATACACCATATACAAAAACATTATATTTACATATTGGCAACATTATACCTTAATATATAATAAAAATGTCACATGTCCACACCTAATAGTTTATTTACTTCTGCAAATACCACGAAGTAGTTTTCACTTTAAGGTAAACAACCATATCCATCATAAGTATGAAACAAAAGGAATTCTCAATTGATATTATATATTCATATAAGTACCATTGTGCCTTTTTTACACAATAGGAATGCCACTTTAAATATATTAATATATTGCACCAAAATACCATAGATTAAATAATAAGAATGCACCATATACTAAGATGCTAAATTCACATATTGATACCATTATACCTTAATATATAATAGGAATGCTATATGCTTACTCTCCTAACACCACAAAGTAGTTCTCACCTTTAAGGTAACTAACCAACCAAATCCAACATAAGTATGAAACAATTCCATGTGGTCATGATTAAGAAAACAAAATTCTCAATATAGACACCATTATACCGTAATGTACAATTGGAATGTCTAATAAACACATAAAGATATATGTTCACATAACCACCATTGTGCCTTTATTGCACAATAGGAATGCCATGTCAAATATATTAAATATCTATTTCCCACCACTATCCCTCGATGGTAAAACAAGAATGCACTATATACAAAGATGTTAGATTTATATAATGACACCATTATGCCTTAATGTATAATAGAAATGTCACATGCCCATACCTTATAGTTTATTTGCTTCTTCAAACACCACAAAGTGGTTCTCATCTTAAGGTAATCAACCAAAACCATCATGAGTATGAAACAAAAGGAATTGTCAATTGATACTATATGTTCATATAAGCACCATTGTGCCTTTATTACACAATAGGAATGCCACTTCAAATATATTAAATATATAGTTTGCACCAAAATATCTTGGATTAAATAATAAGAATGCACCATATACCAAAATGCTAGATTCACATATTGGCACCATTATACATTTATGTATAATAGGAATGCCACATGCTTACACTTTACAATTTTTTATTTCTCAAACACCACAAAGTAGTTCTCACCTTTAAGGTCACTAACCAACCAAATCTATCGTAAGTATAAAACAATTTCATATGGTCATGATTAAAAAAACAAAATTCTCAATTGACATCATTGTTCATTAATGTACAATTGAAATGTCAAATTATTACATAAAGTCTATGTTACATAAGCACCATTGTGTCTTTATTACACATTAAGAATGCCATAACAAATATATCATTATGTATTTTGAACCATAATACCTTTGATTAAATTATAGGAACGCACCATAAAACAATATAAGATTCACATATTGGCACCATTATACTTAATTTATAATAAAAATGCCACATACCACACCCTTAAAATTTATTTTTTTTCTCCAAACAACACAAAGTGGTTTTCACCTTAAGTAACCACTCAAATCCATTATGAGTTTCAAAAAATAAAATGTTCTATCGCACCTTGAATGAATTCAACAAAATTCTAATGTAGTATGATAGCATATTAAATAAGTTAATCAAAGAAGCTTCTGCAAACTTCGCATTTTCCATTACTAATAAGCATGCAAAGCTCTCATGCATGATTGTGCAAAAGAAAACAATAATGCACAACAACAACAACAAAATAAATAACTGAAAGAAAACATAAATGAAAATGGATGAAAGTGCATGCATCATAGGCCAAACAACCAGAACCTAAAACATCCAATGACTCATTTAAGCTCCCCCATATATTTAAGCTCATACATAAAGAACACAAAGAAAAGTGTTCTCAACAAAAAATCATCAAAAGAAAGACTCAGAGACAAAAAGAATTATTGAAATGTACAAGAAATTCTTTAACTGATAGAAACTTGCCTCGAAATTCTTACGCAGCATTCCATGGTTCTGGATCAAGAAGTATTAAATATGTCAAAGCATTCATAGTCCAAACTCTTACCTGATCATTACAAACAAAACCTTAATGCAACAAATTGGCAATTGACAAGAATTTAAAAATCAAAACCTTCTACCAAAAAGCAAAGTAGAAGAATACAATGGTAAAAACAATTATAGTAATGAATTAGGCCATTACTATTACATTACTTATATGTTGCTGCATTGCACTATTGCATATCGAACCGAAGCCAAATATTCTTACAAAATTAGCAACAATTATACCGATTTTCGTCGTTTAATAAATAATTTAAAACAATAAAGTGCAATAGTAACAATACCAGAGGCTCCCTCTGCACCAAGCACGAGAACTGTTCTTTGTCTGGCTGTACGGAATTAATTATTCTAATCATGCGTATCGAATGCAGATGAAATTATATACCCTTTGTATTGGACCTTGCGTGTCATCACCCAGAGAATTGAAAAAAGTGAAAGTACTAAGCTGTAAGGAGTATCCTGCTGAAATGGTGACTATCCTTGCAAGGACGTTGGGCCTGGCTTAACTGGATATGAACAGGTGTGTGCAAATCATATCCATTGTTCAAAGTATAATTTCGGTGTGAGCTTCTGGTAGCTTCATTTGCTTCCCTTGTTCCATAAACCTGAGACCCAAAATTGTGCTCTTTAGAAGTATCAAGAGGAAAATTCTTCATTTGCTTAAATTCCAAGATTATTCACAGGCCTTTTGGCCTACTGGTATTAGGTTTGTCAGACTTTGGTGCTGTTACTTTCATGAGAACCAAGGAAAAGAGTTATAAAGGAAGAGTGAATCATAGGTGAACATGGGATATTCTTAGCAATTATCAAATAATCTGGGCCAGTACCTTCTTTCAGTATTTTCTTGGCACATGAGGTCTACCTTCTTATACAGTTCTAGATTCTCCTGATGAATGAGGTGCCCTTGCAATTCAACAAATGAAAGTTGCTCAACAATAAAATATATGAAAATCTGAAAAAAAAAATTCTGCAAAAACAATAACAGTGTAAAAAATAGTTATGAAGGAATGTGAGTAGCAGTAGTAGTAGTTCTTGGAACCTGGAGTCTTTGAGTGGTTTGTTGGAATGTGCGAATAGAAGCTTTTGGCGGCTCATCGCTGGCGTTTGTCGAGGAATATTGTTGAATTAAAGAAGTGTTAACCGCGGAGGTGGTTTTTCAACTGAAGCAGTGGCGGCTCAACAGTGGTGGTGCGTTGAGAAGGATAGCATTCGGCTTGGAGACGCGTAGGAGAGAAAACGTGGGAGGCGTGGGGCTTGAGAAAGGAGATTACTAAGGGGAAGGCGAGGTAGTAGCTCTTGGAACCTAGAGTCTTTCAATGGTTTGTTGAAATGTGAGATCAGAAGCGTTTTGTGGCTCGTCGCCGGCGTTTGTCGGGGAATGTTGTTGTATTGAAGAAGTTTTAACCGTAAAGGCGGTTGTTCGACTGAAGTAGCGGCGGCTCAACGATGGTGATGTGTAGAGAAGGATAGCGACCTTTGGCTTGGCAACGGGCAGGAGAGAGAATGTGAGAAGCGTGGGGCTTGAGAAAGGAGATGACTAAGGGAAATATAGCCATGGCCGGCTCTGTGTATTGAGGTCTGGGTTCAGCCTTCTCTATCAGGAAACTGCGAACGATTCAATAGCGTTGACATTTGACTAACGGTCAATTTAACGTCAGTTTCACGGAGTTAAAGAGTCGGTGATTTTCAAAAAATTAAAAAAAAAAGTTAACGAAGATTATCTGAATCACATGCGCAAGCTCAACCTCAACCTCCTAGACTCAGGCGCCCAACCATTGCCTTGCGCTTTGCCAAGGAAGTGGATGGGATTTATAATTGGCTAACAAAATGGCTCAGGAATCATTTCAATAGAAATCCGTTGCTTCTTTCTTTCTCATTTTAGGTAGGTCTGATAACTTTAGATATAGCACATTAATACGGCACAAAAAGACATAAAATTAAATAAATTTAGTTTAATTTTAACATGTTTCGTGTTTAATACGTTTAAAATATCAAAATTTTCATGTCTTAACGTATCAAATACGAATAACACATTTAAATATATTTATACACATTTAATTAATCGTGTTAATAGTATTATCGTGTTTAAACACGTATACATGATACGCTTATTAACTTGTTAAATATTGATAGTTAAAAATTATTTTAGTCTCATCTAAATAATTTTAAATAATTATTTCAATAAGATTTTTAAATTTTATAAAGATAATAATTTAATTATGTCATGTCCAAATCTTAATTTTAAATTTTATTTTGTTATATTTGACGTTCTTGTTATTTTCTTTTGTTATAATTATTTTTATAATTATTGATTTTAAATTTACATAATAAAATTATATTTAATTGTAAATATTTTTATTTTATCATGTTAAACGTGTTAATCGTGTTATTAATCATGTCGTGTCATATATTGATACGTTTAACAAATGTGTCTAAACGTGTCATGTTGTGTTACGCGGTTATTAAATGTATACGTATACGTTTTTTAAATTTAAAATACGAATAATATTCGTATTGTGTTCGTGTTTAATTTCAATGTGTTCATATTTAATCGTGTCTGGTACGTTTAAAACATGAAAACACGAATCGTCGAGTCTAATTTTAGCAATGGTATCTTTATTGGTTTTTTTTTTTTTAAATTCCCTCTAAATCTATAATAATTATATCAAATTTGAAAGGGAAAATGTTAAGCTACTTTTTCAAGGATAATTTAAAAAAAATAAAATATTATTATTTTATTAATTCAGTTAATTCAAAAATAATAGTGTTCTCACAAACAAGACAATTAAATCTCAAAGATTATAAATTAAAAAATGATGACTCATATTCTCTCTAAAAATTTTCTTTGAATAAAATTTTTATTAATTTATTTAACTTTTTAGTGACGAGAAATTGGTCTTCTGATTTTATTTTTATTTATAACTTTCAAATCCTACATAATATTTAAATGCAATTTAATAGAATCATATAGATCAAACATATCACCAAAATTAATTTATTGAATTTCAACATTATCATGCTTAAATTAGGTTTTGGACATAAACATTTCAAAATAAAATCTTTGTTATGTTACCTCTCGACATCTTTGAATGTGACTTAATTAAATTAGACATTTAACAAATTAAATACAATTTGATAATCTAGTTGCTTTAAGATATGTTTCATGTAATATATCTAAATTTAATATTATGTAATAAAAAAATCAAGTTAAATTCCAAAACATTTTAGAATATTCGAGTGTGAGAATTAAATTGTAGAATATTCTTGATAAATATAACGGTTTAACTTTCACCACCATGGTGTACTTATTAAGGGATTAGTCGACCATGAAACCATAAAACTGATATACGTATGGTTTTCTTTTCACTTATACTTGATGTTAAGAGAGAGAATAGTTTTTTTTTTTTTAATAAAATTTTCCTCTAAATTTAATAGTTTGTGAATCATAGGTGTTCAAGTTTTTTTTTTTTTTTAACTTGGAGATTTAGTAATGATACAAATTTTCTTAGGTGTTCAATTAATGATACAATTTTTTTAGTAAATAAGTGTCGATATATTAGCATAAATCAAGATTAAGGTTTATACTTTACAGCAAATTTGACTTTTGGCTTTATACATATATAATGCTATTGAAAGTGTTTTTAAATGCTTTTTTTACCTTTCAATAACAATTTAATTGTTTTTTTACCTTTTAATAGCTCTTCTTCATATCTGATTACACAATTCAAATTTTTGGTAATATTTTGAACAAAATATAATTATGAAAATTCTATACACTAACAATGACTACACTTTATTAATTATTGTAAAAAATATAATTTAAAATTTTAAATAACAACACTTTTTAAGTTTTCGTAATATAAATATATATACCACACTAAATAAATGTAGTTAAATTTCAATCTTAATAAAAATTTCTCATCATTACAAATATGAAAAATATGAATATGTATATATCTAATGATATTCTTTTACAAAAAATTCTTATTGATATTAATCCTTTTTCATTGTCACCAATCATCTTATACCTATTTTTCTTTTGTTAATTGAGCTGAATTTGGAGGTGCAAAAATCACAAGTTCCCCATGTGTACTCGAAATGCACATGCCTTATGCTTAAAGGCAAACCAAACATATCAAGCGAGCTTCTCATTAAAGAGACTTTATAAAAGTATTAGCAACATCGATCACTTAAGTGTATTTTATGTATTTAATACTAATTTTGGCTTAAATCTCCATCCTAAATTGAATGATTTGTGTGTTGATCTGTTTTTTTTAAGCCATTTGTGTGTTTATCTATTAGCATAAATCCACAACTTGTTTTCTTTAATTAACAAAACTCAAATTATTCATTTATAATATAACTTTAATTAACTAATAATATTGTAATGTAACTTTAATTTAATATTTAAATTTAACTAGATAATAATATTGTATTATAATTCTAACCAGATAATTTGTATATTTATTTTAATAACAATAAATATATTTACTTTCTTACCCAATGAATTGAATTTCAATTTATCTTCTTTAAATAAAGAAATTAAACATTATAAAAGTAAACATGTAAAATAAGACTGTAAAAGGTTTTTTAAAAAGAAATAAAAATAGTATATTTAAGATTGGAAAATTTTTAATTACATTATTAACTTAAATTAATTATCTATTATTTTGGAATTTTCATACACTTTTAATGGACAACTGAAAAAACTTGAAAAAGTCATTCTATATTATATACTTACTTGATTAATTAATCACGATTTAAGTTCCACGATATCATATAATTTAAGGTTGATGCAATTTAGTTAGACTACTTTTAATTGATTTTTTTGTTATTTTTAATTATTTTTTGTTAAAAACAAGAACCTTAAATAATTACTAATAATTAGCAAAAAGGATAACTGACCTCTCTTGGAATGTTGCTTGAATTTTCATTTTTTCTTTTAATGGTCGCGTGAAAGAATTAATCTTGTTAGCTGGACCACATCTGACGTGGCAAACCCCACAAGCACAACCGACAGACACGGAAAACAAAGAAAGAAGGGTAGGGGATTGTTCCAATGGATAAAAATTCCGCCACGGCAACCTCAAATCGCCGCATAAGGTTAACTGTTATTATTTTGGACGATGAAATTTACATTTTCAAAACTCGCCGATTGATATTTGATTAGACCACGTCGGGCTCTAGAAAAATCAACCCCCGGCGCACGTTAGCTCCACCGCAGCCACTTCGGACTTCGGTCACCTTCCCTTCCACGAAAAAGCCCATTCTATATTATATAAAGCACAAAAAAAAAAAAAAACTCTCTCCAGGAAGTTGTATTCTGTTTCGTCTCGACGGTAACAATATTTATATTTATTTGTTTATTTCTCAGTTTCACCGATTTATTTTTAAAATATTTAATTTTCCCTATTCTGGATGGTAAATTTGAAGCCATCATGATTACTTTAATGGGATTATTGTTGCGATTTAGTTTGTTATTTCATCAATTCTTTTTCGTATTCTGTACGAAAGCATGTTTACTTTCTGGTCTTGTGTGATTTTTTATCGTGTCATAATTAGGCATTCTGGGATCTAGGGATTTGAACTCATGCTTCCATTCAATCATCCATTGAATTATACATTTTAATTTAATTTGTTTACAGACTTTCACTTAGTTAAGTTCTTTGTGAAATTAAATTGTTAATTTCTCTTTTTGTTTCTTTTGGCAGGTGCTAATTTTGTTTGAAAAACTTATAGCTTATTTGGGGCTTTTAAGATATAAAAGTTAGTAGGAAGTTGAACTGTATAAGGGGATATTGTCCTCCTAAAGGAATTTTGACCCTTTTTGAAAGGATGACGCGTGTTGCTTCTATGCAATTTTCTCATGAACTGAAAATTTGCAATAGTCATGGATGCGGTAGACAGCATATTGTATGTGATCTTTAATCTTATTTTTCAACCGTTATTTGTCCCAACTTTTCTTCTTTAACTATTTGCAACTGAATGTGTGAATGCCAACAGGGTGTGATGGAAAAAGGCCGATTGCATTTGGTTAATATCAATCCTTCCTCACATGCTATGGTATGGTTTTCTTTTTCCTTGGTGGATGCAGAGGTTTATGTTTGCTTGCATAGCAATGTTTGTTCTACTTTGCATTTAATTGAATTTTGAATAACCACTCTCTATTTACAATTTTGTTCAGTTACTTCTTCTAGTTTAGCATAACATGAGAGTTGGTTTCTGTGAATGTGTTATGCATTTTCATGTGTATGTGATAACTATGTTTAGAAATTCTTATCTATGAATAAAGTCTGGAGACTTGAACAATTCTTTTGTTTCATATCCAGCGACAGGATGCTTGGAGTCTTCATCTTTTGAGCAGTGTCTGTATGCCAATAAGACCTGTATCTTCCAGGTCTAATGTCAATGTCTGCCGATGTATTCTAACATCTACTGGGGGAAATGAGATTCCTATCCTAAAATCTGCTAGTATGGTTTTGTCAAGGTGATCTATATTTGTTTCTTACCTTTTGTATTCTTGTCTTTTCTATAGGCTGTCTAAATACTGAAAGCTGATACTTGTATTTTCAATTCTGTGCAGATTTTGAATCACCTTTATTTTGTAGTAAAAGTATTGCTAATTATTCAAAAGTTTGTAAGATATATGTGTCACATTGGAATTATAAGTTTTTTAGGCAGTAGATTTCAGATTTTTAAAAAATATTATAAGAATGCTTGAGTCGATCTACAAGATGGGGCCTTTTCTTGCTTGTTAGTGCATTATTTTTCAGAAAGGAGGTTTGAGGCTTTTCTAATTTAAAAATGAAGCCTTTTCAGCTTTAGTTTTCTAAGTTTTTAAAGTCAAAGAGTGCAGAATAGTTATGTAGCTTGGATAGGAATTTTTTCTTTTATTTAAAGAGGTGCTAAGTGAAAGTGGGATAACATTCCTCTCTAAGTTTCTAGTCTGAGAAGCATTTGCCCAATTTTGTTGTTTATTTGAGAAGCTCTAATACTCAGTATGCTATATATATACTGTAGTTTTATATTCAAATTTATGTTTCTTTTTTTCCTGGAGGCTGTGGGGAGTTGCTGGATTGAGGCTAGTTCAGTGCTATTTTCTTGATAGCTTAACACATCTTTTCTATTTTGTTCCTTAATATATAATTTGCACTCATATTTTTATTTGGATATATCAGGACATATGGTACTTTACATGGAGGCCTTATTGTACCCCGGTTGATCCCAGCAGTGGGGATTATTGCTTTTGCTGCGTGGGGACTTGGGCCACTTATACGGCTGTGCAGGGTTATCTTTTTCCATGTATACACTAATACTATTCTACATGCCCTTGTCTTCTATGATGGTAGAATTCCTTTATTGATTCACTACCTTGCAATTTTCTCTAGAGGAGTGATAGCAGTTGGAAGAAAAGTAGAACAAATCATATTATTAGCTATTATCTTCGACCTGTGCTGCTGTGGACTGGAGCGACACTCATCTGCAGGTGTACTCCTCCCCAAAAAGGGATTAGATTTCAATCTTCATATTTTTGCAGCCATTATGTTGGTCTAACAATGTCATAGTTTTTTTCAGAGCGTTAGATCCAGTAGTTTTACCCTCAGAAGCAAGCCAGGCTGTTAAGCAACGACTTTTAAATTTTGTGCGATCATTATCGGCAGTGCTAGCTTTTTCTTATTGTTTGTCAAGGTGAGTTTAATGTGGCTGCTTTGACTCTTTATGTTTTTAACTAATGACTAATAGCATATATATATATATATATATATATATATTTTTTTTTGGGGTATTTCTTTTTTCATTAGATATAATTTTTTATCTGCATTTTCCTTTTTGGCTGGAAGGGGTTGTTTAGAGAACAGAAAAGGGGGCTGTATTCTATGTTCGCAGGGATTGACATTCTTAATTTTAAATGTTTGCTGCGTGCCTTTTAAGTTTTAACATTTCATCTTTCTTGTGGATGTTGTTAAGATAGCTTGTTGATTGCCCATGTTATGTCTAGTTTTAGGAGTTTGAACTATGTCTTTAATGGGCAACCATGCGTTTTTCTTGCAGCTTGATTCGACAGGCACAAAAATTCTTTATGGAGATGAATGACTCTAATGATGCAAGAAATGTATGTTCTGTTACTTTTACATCATTCAAATTTCTTAAATCTCTTCAAAGCATCTGCATCAATTATAAGTTGCAGTGAGGTGGTAATGGTGTATCTTAACACTAGCAATTTAGGTCAATCCTGATGAATATTTCTCCAGTGTCCACCATATGGTAAATAATGTCCCTCATTTGAGGGCAGCAGGAAGGATGATATTATTTTTATGCTCTTTGACCACAAAGACATATACCATTTATACCCTGCCTTCAACATTTTTTAGGAAATGTTTTAGCTTTTTTGTTTTTCCTGGATTGTTTGTCTAAACATCTGGCCTGTGATTTGTGGAAATAATAATATAGCTATCTTAAAGGCACTGACAGATTGCGATGGAGAAATCTGAAAACAGTTGTTTATTCTATTGACAGATGGGCTTTGATTTTGCTGGAAAAGCAGTTTATACTGCTCTATGGGTCGCTGCTGTATCATTATTCATGGAGTTGCTCGGTTTTTCTACACAGAAGTGGGTAACTGCTGGAGGACTTGGCACAGTGTTAATCACCCTTGCGGGTCGTGAGGTAAATCGATTGCCCTCTATTGTTGTAATTTATAAATGATACAAATGGTAGATGAAAATTAGCCTGAAAGTTTGGAACTATCTCGGCCTAATTATCCTAAATAATTTTATATTCTCAGAGCCATGATTCTTCCTCTTGCATGGTTGTTCCCTTCTAAAAAAATTGTTGAGATATTCCTACATATCATAGCATATATAATAATATAAATGTGCATAGGATGTTAGTTAAAGTCTACGGCGTTCCTGTTTGGAGCACATTCTGCATCATCCTTATATGCATCTTAATCATGAGCTTTGATAGTAAAGTTCCTCTGACTTTGTCTTGACTTATTATTTCTTTCGTGCATTCACCATCTCATGTTCACTCACCTCTGGCATTATTTGTTAAGCATACAATTACTCTGTTCTGCTTTTGTTTATAGTACATTTCATATCAACCTTATCCGTACTCTTATCAAGTTCTTTGCTGGGAAGCTTTTTTTGATCCTTTCTGGACATAATCATATGTTTTTCGCATTCAGATTTTTACAAATTTTCTCTCAAGTGTGATGATCCATGCAACAAGGCCATTTGTTCTCAATGAATGGATTCAAACTAATATTGAAGGCTATGAAGTTTCAGGGACAGTTGAGGTTTGTGCTTAGTTTGCTCTATTTGCCTCCTTTAAGCAATCTGAGAGATTGAACAACTTGGTTCCTTGTATTTACTGTTCAGCATGTTGGATGGTGGTCACCAACAATTATAAGAGGTGATGACCGTGAGGCAGTTCACATTCCAAACCACAAGTTTACAGTGAATGTTGTGAGGAATCTTAGCCAGAAAACCCATTGGCGCATCAAGAATTACTTTGCCATTAGTCACTTGGATGTTAACAAGATAAATGTAAGGAGTTTCAGTTTGTCTTGCTGTTAACTTGTCAAGTAAGGACCAGCTTGTTTTCTTTCTAGAGCTCATGCCAGAAGCTGTGCTATGCCTTTTTACCATGCAGAATATAGTAGCTGATATGCGGAAGGTTTTAGCCAAAAATCCTCAAGTAGAGCAGCAAAGATTGCATAGAAGAGTATTTTTGGAAAGTATCAATCCAGAAAACCAGGCTCTTATGGTGAGATTTTTTTCTTTTGGCATCATTTTTCCCTTAAAACATCAGTTGAAGTAATGTCAAGCATTTTTAGTTTTCTTTCATTTGATTGCTTTTCCTTTAGAATACTATGATGCGGTGTTTCCTAAATATTTTCTGATAATTCTTTTTGGCCCTTAAATTTTAATTTGAGCTGTAGTGTGCATAATACTAAAATAAAATAATGATCAAAGGATAGTGGCTCATATGTTTTCAGTTTTTTATTGTATCACAAAAGGAGTTGTTAGACTTGATATTGGTCTGGTGATCGCGCATCTTAGCCCATTAGTTCATTTTGTCTTAATTTCTTGCATCTATGTAAATGATGTATTAACAAAATGCAAAGTTTTAGCCTAAACTTTTGTGGCTGTTAACTCTTTCTTTTTGAGTATTGGCAATTGCTTCTGTTTGAAGTTTTTAATCTCTTTTTTTTTTGTTCATATTGTTTCAGATTTTGGTATCTTGTTTTGTGAAAACCTCACATGTTGAAGAGTACCTCTGTGTTAGGGTAAGTCCATTTTTACTCTGTGCTTCATGCAAAGATAGGCTGTTATAATACGAAGTGGTGATTTAGAATCTCAAGATGAAAAAAATAATGATTTCAATCTTTCAATTGTGGTTTTTAGTATATAATCCGTTGGTTTTATTTAGTAGTGTATCATGGTATTGTTGATTGGCCGCTGCTACTTTGGCATCATACTGATCAAAAGTATTACTGGAAGAATGTTACTGAAGAAGCTTTGATATCTTTGATTGGTTAAAAATAGTGGATCCTTGGGTTTTATTTAGGATGCTGGTGACCGTAATTAGCATAATTTGCCGGTGTTATGTGGGTGTGACGCCATGCTTTTTGCTAGTGTCTCTACTTATATAAACTGATATCTACATACATGCATGCCATGTACATGCATAGACACCATATGCTTGCAAGTAAAAAGGCTATGTTCTCTTTGTGCCTAACGATAGCATTGGAACAGGAAGCCATACTCTTGGATCTTCTCAGAGTTATTAGCCATCATCAGGCCCGGCTTGCCACCCCTATCCGCACAGTTCAGAAAATGTACAGCGAGGCTGAAGTAGAAGATGTACCATTTGCTGATACCATTTTCAGACGTTCTGGAGTAGCTACTAACCGTCCACTTCTCCTCATTGAACCCTCTTATAAAATCAGTGGTGATGACAAAGTCAAAGCTTCAACACGTGCAAATGAAGAAAAAGATTCCATGGAGGAAGCAACCTCAACATCTGACTCAAAGGCAAATACTTTGTCTCGACCAACATCTATTATTGACTCCAAGGTAGATAAGGCTACGTCACCATCACTTAGTAACTCCAGTTCAAGTTCAAAAGTGTCATCATCTGAGGCCCAAACTGGGAATCCGGTGCCTGATGGTTCAGCTGAAGTCAACTCTGAAAAGCAGTTCGAACAGAGCAGGGGAGAAACTTGGAAGGTGTCAGGCTCAGGAAGGGAGATGGTCACTGAGAAGTCTCCAGTTGCAAACCCACAATCTGTAAATGGAGAATCTGAAATCCCACTGGCCATTTCACAGGCAAAGCAGGATATTGACAGGTCCGTTGCGCTGCCATCAGTAGCCAGGCCTTCCTTGGAAGAGAACATTGTTCTTGGTGTTGCTCTGGAGGGCTCAAAACTAACCCTTCCAATTGAGGAAGAAATAGCACCGTCCACTTTGTCCACCGAGTCGAAGGAATTGGGTGCTCACCAGAGTGGAAGTGGGCCTCATCTGGTGGGCAAGGACAAGAAAGATGGTCAGATGCCAGTAGTTCACGGTGGCACCCAAAACAATTAGTGTGATACGCGATTCCCTCCGCATGCTGTTTTTAAACTTGCAATGCTATGATTTGTAATGCGCAGCTGTGTTTTTGAAGCTGGCATTATGCATTGGTTGCTCATCCTGTGCTTGTAAATAATGGTTGGATTCAAAATTCTTGGGCCAATTCGAATGGACTACATAGGGAGAAAAAATAATAAAAAAGCCGACTGATTCTTCCCATTTATCTTTTCTTCTTTTACTTTTTCTCTTTTTGGGATAACGATTTCCCATTTATCTCGGTTTGATGGTTTCGGAAAATTTCGTTGATTAATTTTTTTAATATTGAAAGAAAAAAAAAGGATAAATAATAAGTGGTTGAATAATTTATATGAAAGTGGGAGGGAAAATTTCTCGCCCATTATGCGGTGTGTCATTTCGTATTGACGAAGGTATGTAGCTGGAGTAAAAGAGAAAGACGAGTCGAGTCGGTGAGATGCACTGGTTCGAAAGTTGCCTCCCAGAAGCGACCAAAGACTAATTCATGTCTCGATTTGGCCCGTGTTGATATAATTAAAATTATAAAACTTAAATGGCCTTTTAAAAGTAAAAAGTCAACAGGATCTTCTGGGTGCTTATTGATACTCTTTGATTCCCTAACTTCACAGTACCACTCCGCTCAATAAGTTTGCTTTCTTCTGTATCAATGGAATCCTGGACTGTTATCAGTTTCTCGACCCTCTCTGAGCAAGTGTGCAAAACAGACATGGATAACACATGTTAATTTTCACTACCGTCAAGCTGATCTGAGCTAACAAAATGCTGAATATATATCATTGAAATATCACAATCTTGGCAAACATAAAAATAGCTTCATATCGTGATAATTATGAAGTTAAGCTCGACACATGCAATCTGGAGCAGGATACGTATATATGGATTGCTCTTCCTTTCTTAACCTTATTTGCCCTTGTCTATTTTTATGGCGGTTGATAACTGCATGCTGAAACTCAGACCACTCCATGCTCTTGTTCAGGAACAGCGGGCCCAACAGTAACATGTTTGGTCTTATGGTCTTCAAGTTCAAGTAAGCTCGATGTCCAACCTGAAAAGGGATGTAAACTCTCGTTTACAAAATTTCTCTACATGATATATTGAATTTTTACACTTGATACTCAATATAATAAAATGCGATATCTTTGCAAGGGAACTTGAAAGGAAGATTCTTACCAGAGCATTGTGCATGTTTCCAGGAGAAGCAGAGATGAAGATGTCGCTTTGCAGACTTACATAATAATCTACTGCAGCCAACAAAGAAGCCTTGCCTTCAATCTCAGCTAGCTCCTTCACCGAAGCGAGGCTCTTCTTATCTTCCATTAGCGGAAACAGTTTACGCAATGTTGAGATCCTTGCCTCTCCTCCATAAACCTAAAAAAATAGAAAAATGAACCTTTCAAATATTGAGTCCCACTGAAAACAAAAGCTTTCTGATGTAAATATGAAAAATCTCACACAGACCTCCTACTTGAAAGCTCAGACAATAATAAATACCTTCCACTATCAATAAAGAAGGATTAAAACGGACCTTGTGTGAAGCAAGATAAAGTCGAGTACTATTGTTGAAGCCCAAAGCTGCTAGCAGCAATCCAATCTCCTCTGGAGTCAATGGGCAGCGCCCCTGATTTCTCAACTCCTTGTCAGTGAATTGAGAGTTTAAGACCCTTCCCTGCCATAAAACTTGGCGGTACTTAGCTAGGGCCAGTTTCTCAGCTTTGCCTCCACCAAAATCACAAGCTGAATGAGCAGCCATATCCTGCACAAGGTCTGATTAGAAAGGTAATTACAGTAAAACCAATATGTATTTTCTGATAAGAATACAGTACAACCAATAGCTAAGGAGCCAAAAGGCTCAATACTCATCAAAGAGATGGTGTTGTAAACAACAGACAAACTGGTGCTTTTACCAAGAAACTACCACCTAGGGCACTGGTAGGATACAGGTAGGTGTGTTTTTGATGTTTAGATGTATCCTACCAACTTCAATGTTCACCAGTGCACTAATCCCTCCAGAAAGTATTTAACAAGAGTACAATCTTTTCAATTATAAAGGGACTGAGCATCATCTTCTACTTTTAGCCCAGAGGCTTCAGAAACACAACAAATTAGAACACCAATTAATTTACACGATCATTTGAAAGTGTTGGGTACATACTTTGTCAAAGCGAAGATGTAATACAACAAACTTTCCAGCTCCCTCTTTCTCAGTATCATCAATTCTCCCACGTAGGACCTCAACCGCTGATGCTTGAAGTTTCCCAGAAGGATAACGGAGCTGATGAACAAGAGTCTCTCCTATTGATCTGATCTGAGGAACAAAAACTAAAGCTTGGAAGTTTACTTTACAACGTAAATGCTGAATTTTCATAGGCAATTTGTCAAACGCTAGACGATGAGAGAATGGTGAAATAGCAGCAATCCCATAACTGCATCCAAAAAGATGTATAAACAATGATATATTTGAAGTAGTTGAAGTACACACACAGCACACAGATTTCTAGGACTATTTGTTCACCAAGTGGACATCTCACATAAGGGTTGAAAATGGTATTAATTTATCAAGAAAGTGACATTTGTTGTTTAAACCTTTACCTTTGCAAGACAGGCAACACATTTTCTAGATACCAGTTTGCTGAAGCGTGAACAGGTGCTGTTTTGATTCTAGTAGCTCTTATACCTGTAGCATAATATTCCCGTGTGCTCCAAGAGTACTCTCTTGGCAGCTCTTTAACTATAGAAACTTCATCACGGAGGACGTTAATAAAGTGATCCACATCAAATATATCAGTGAATGAACTGCAAAAGCAAACCCAAATTCACATATATATCTCCTTCCTGGATTAAAAAAAAGAAACAAATACAGGTTGTACAGATATCGTACTCATGAAATACCTTGAATCTTGCCAAACAGGATTCACTTCAAGGTGTGGTATCACCAGTGTCGCATTCAATACTTTAGCTACGGCAACTGCATCACATATCTTGGTATCGGAAAAACATAAAAGCAGTCCAAGAATTAATGCATCAAAGTCAAAGTACAAAGACATGCATTAAGGATTCAAGAACTCACCCCCATTCTTTGCTGGTTCAATCCTCCATCAAGGAATACCTGAATATACCCCTGAGATTTCTCTGGCAATACTTCAAGAAGTGAAAATAAGCTTATCAGGAAAAAAAAAATTCCCATCTGATTCATTTTAGATGTCCACTTCATGACCAAATCCAAGATTCTCATAACAATATTATATATATAAACCTTCTACACCTCAATTTCTAAACACTTACGTGGGATATTTGCAGAGTCGATACATGGTTTCCACCCTTGATTTGGCAAAGGAGACCAGAGATCGGACTGTTGTTTAAAAGACTAAAATAGAAAAATGTTCCCAAAAACAGAATATTAAAATTTGAAGTCTTTTCACTAAATTTGAACAATTCCAAGGAAAAATCAACCAAAAAGAATACTGACACTTTTACGGTGTAAAGAGACCTCAACTAAAGGCAAGTGCCTTGGTTTCGGAGCATTCCATTCCTGCAAAGGCAACGACTACTTCAATTAAAGCTTAAACAAAGCACAGTGAAATGCATGCACATGTAAAAACAATTACTAAAAATTATTAACAAAATGCAACCCAAAAATAATAGTAATGAAATCAAAGGGGAAAATGAAGAATTACGGAGAACAAAGAGGGAGAGGCGCGTCCAAGAGGGGCGAATAGATTTGGGAGAAAAATTGGCAAGAGAAGAAGGAAAAGCGCAGCAAATGCGCTTCTGTGAGACTGATGAATCTGGTGATTGTAGTTGTACGACTGCTTCATTTCTTTTTTGTACAATGCTAAAACCCTAATCCTAATTCCATGAAAAATCAAAATCTTTTTGGTTTTTGTCAGAGCAACCAGAAATGGCAGTGATTCAGAGTAAATAGAAGGGCAGAGAGAGCTGAGAGCAGAGCGCTCTGTTTAACGGAAAAGTTAGTTTCTTTTGTACACGTAAGAAGAGCGGTGTTCTAACGCGAGCGGCATTATTGAAGGTGCACTTTCGATCTAGAAGTAGTACAATCGGACGGTTCGTAAATGAATATGTAAAGACTATTTTTTATTTTTTTTCTTTTTTGGGCCTAATCAATTGGAAATATAATAATGAGGTGGAGGGAGTAGGAGAGGATGGGAATTTTTTTTTATTTAATTTAAAGGTTATCAAATTGATTGGCCAAAAAAATGGAAAATCAAATTGCCTTTTAAGGATTTTGGAATGCAACTCGATTCCATTTATTTGGTGAAAATTACTATTGCTTGCGTTAAATCTCACAATAACAATAATACGAGTGAGTTGCAGAGTCTGCAGCAGCCAGATGAAGGTAAGACTGAGACAATTTGCACCCTAAATTTCAGAATTAAGATTGTACTTTGCTAGGCAGGAAACTCCGTTAACTCTATATAAGCTATAGGCGCAAGAAATCTATGCAAACAATTCTCCTATTGTCCCATCCTCATAAATCCACATACAGCCACGAACACTATTCACAGCATGGCACATCAATGCCTTGGATTCCTAGAATATAAGGTGGAAGACAAAATCCATTCTGTCCTACTTACAAACAAATGTCCCTCCGAAAGGCTTCCTATGAGTCCACTTTCTCCTCAAGGGAAGTCATAAGCCGCATCCTCTTTGCAGCTGGTTGTTCGGCTAATTCTGCAGACAGATCATCACCAACAGCATCCTTGTTCTCAACCAGTTCAGAATCCTGATCCAAATGGTTCACAGCCATACCAGAATTTTGATTCAATAATACGGTTGAATTATCTTCAGACAGAAGGTCATCACCATTCCTTTGCACATCATCACCTCTGGCTTCCGTGTTTTCAACCGTTTCAGTGTTCTTTTCAACCATATCAGAATCCTGATCCAACTGGTTCGTCACCATACCAGGACTCTGATGTGACAATACAGTTAAATTATCTTCGGATGGAAGGTCATCACCTATGGCATCACCAATTATTTGCACATCATCACCTCCAGCCTCCTTGGGTTCAACCATTTCAGCATTCTTTTCAACCAGTTCAGAATCCTGATCCAACTGGTTAACTGCCACACCAGGATTTTGATGCATCGATACAGGCAGATTATCTTTGGAGGGAAGGTATGCATCCTCAGCGCTATGGTAAATCTTATCAGTGTCTTCAGAAGCTTCAGAAACTTCACTTGTAGAAGTCTCCAGCACCTCACGGGAGGCAGGAGTGAATCCTATCTTCGGATGCTCAACATTTTCCACTAACTGAGATCGTTGCTGATCTGTTTCTTGTTTTTTACTTGGATATACATTATCCTCAATGGTGTTGTTTTCAATGATCCCAACATCATCATCGTCATCAGCATCAGAGGCACAAGATGTTTCAAGCGATGTGTCAACTTCATGATCTCCTTGCATGGTAATTCCAGGATTCCATGAACTGCCCATGACAAAACCTCTTGATGAATATGGAACTTCACAGGCTTGAGGTGTGATTCCAGCAAACTGTGGAAAACTGTTTTCTCCAGAAGCTATATAAACAAACTGTTGACCAGTTTGCACATCTTCTTGCTGTAGATAAAACAATTAATTCTTATTTGAATTTGGAAATAAAAAAATTCAGTGACATAGTACTTAGTTCCCAAAAAAACTTAGAAAAAGAAGTATGATTTGGCATGAGAAGTCCCTCTATTCCCCAATTTTTCACTGTAATAGAAGTATTTCCCCCCTTTTCTCGGGTGTGTATGCATGTCTAATATACAACCAGAAGGTAGTAGGAAGTTAATTAGTTAGCAATGCACCAAATGCATTCTATGCCCTAATTGAATATCCTACTGAGCTCCAATTATCTCAGGATTGGATAGAACAAATGATTATCACAAGAAAAATGAAATTCAATACCTCTCTTGGTGATATAGCCCCATTCAGATTGTAATATGACGGCTGCTGGTCAAAAGATCGAAATTGTCCAAGCAAAGATCCTGTTGTAACTCCTGGCTCAAATAACTCCTGAAGAACCAAGCCAGAATCATTAACACTTTCCATATTTCTCAAAGAAGATGATGATAACAGAGTTATTTCAATTCCTTGGCCAGCTTGGGAATCTAAATTCGCATCACAAGCTACTTCTGGTCTGAAACTCTCTGTGATAAACTCCACACCGGTTTCATTTTCAATCTTTTCAGGAAATTTAGAGGAATGATGTTCATCACTGCAATCAGATGAGTTGATTTCCTGAGAATGATTTTCTAGGAGTTCAAAAACTAACTTCTGGATGAGAGTGCGCTTTAGAGATGCTTCAATAGGTGGAAACCAACCCAAATTAAGCTGGGAAAGAAAGCAAAGGAAAAACAAAATTATAAAACTATAGCTGATTATTTTAAACATACAAAAAAAAAATGTTGATCACATATGTCATTAGGTTATTCTCAGCTTATCTTTAGAACTTTCAACTTGGTGCCTGGTCCTAAGAACAAAATCAAGAACATTTCCATATCAAAGCATTTATGCTTCAATTCAAAACCAAAGATCACTTCACTTGCAAACTAGACAAACATGGAGGATAAAAATAAAAATGTACACATTTATTAATTATAAAATAAATATATATTAAGAAAAAAAAAAACAAGATGGTGCTTGAGTGAGCTCTTCATATGGTATTAGACAAAATTACAAACTTTAGCGTCAATTGCACTATGCACCAAAAAACTATGCAGACCACTTACAAAGTTAGAGAACTTGGTTATTTTGAATGGATTGAAGTTAGGAGGAGCTTCAGCTAAAAAGAGCTCCAGATAGTGGAGTAAGAACAAGCCGCAATCAAATGAATTCTCCTGCTGTGGAAGCTGAAAACAAATGAGCTAAATGTCAGATAAATGGATTATACGTATATGCCATGAGAGAGATCGCTAATAAGCACTCATAAACTGTACACTAACAACAGAATAACAAAGATTTAACGCATGACAAAATTTAGTTTCATTATTTTCCTTTTTTACTTTTCCTTTTAAACTTAGCTGTCTCCAACTGAATAAATAATAGTCAGTTCTCAAAGTTACACACAAGCAGACATACAAAAATGTCAAAAAAAAAAAAAACATAATCTGGATAAATGCCCAGAGAGACAACTGACAAACAATCACACACAACAAAGAAAGGAAAAAGATGTAAAGCATCAGAAAATTGCATCCTCATACATAAGCAAACACACACATATTGGAATTTCACTACTTCTATAGTGAAAAGCAGCTTTGTTCTTTGCAAGCTGGAATATTTAGTGTAAAAATCATTATATTGCAAATAAATACTTTCCATTCATCATGACATTGAGAAAGTGGAGGCAGGACTACTCAAGTATCATCTCTCCAAATGCTAGACAAACACAGCGCAAGAAAAGATAGTGGTATCCCCAAGAGCTCCCAAAACAAAACAAGATTATAAGACAAATGCAATGCTCATCCCCTGTGACAGTTATGGTGCTGTCTTATGAAACCTAAATCAAGTGAGGCGAGAAACCATAGCATTTAAACCAGTTCTCACTGCTTCTCAAACCCTTCAGGTGGGTACAAGAAGTTGTTGGGGGAATTCTAATTCCAAGACTGTACCCTAGAATAGCTAAATATTCAACTGAGATAAGCAATACCTCGAGTGAGACAAACCGCAGATTCAAGAATTTTGAAGAAAGATCTTCAGATGTCTCCTTGTGCCTCTCTTTCCACTCTTCCCAAAGATAACTATCATTTCAGAGGCAAAAGTCATGTCAACAACTAAAAAGATCTAGCATTCAAAATTACATTCCAGCTAATTAAGGGCAAAAAAAAGAAGTTAAGTACTCACAAAAGTTAACAAGGTTGAAATTAAAGATGTAGACAAAAAGATTCATCATGATGGATGGGAAGAAATTCTTCAATAAAACTGTCTATGCATATTGGAGAAAAAAGAAGAGAAATGATCAATTCTCGAAAGATCTATATGAGACCAGTAAATACAAATCAAGTTTAACCCAGTTCACAGGCTAGCTTTCAGTGCAATTTAAAACATGTTAGTCATTTATGAAGTCGTCTCCTTTTTGGGGGGGAATTCATGAAACTACAATAGAGGGATTTGAAGCTATAAAAGCTTGACCATGTTGAAGGAAAAGAACTCTGGACTGCTGATCTACTGCCAATTCCACAAATTCAGACCAGAAGTGGTAATTCTAATGGCAATTAAGTTGATCAGGATTTTGATTACACAATTAAAATATTGCGTAAAATACTGCAAATGTTGTTCAAAATAAACATCTTAACCATAGCAAAGATGTCATATTACTGTTCAAGGGATTACAAGCAAAAATTTTAACTAAATCTAAAAAATGTTTTTCAATACTTGCCACTTACAAGCCCAACCATGCATTAGCAAAAGCATTGAAAAGTCTTTTCAAAAAAGCAAAAGCATTGAAAAGTAACAAGGGATACTTGCATGTATACATATTCATGAAATTGGATATATGAACTGTAAAGGCTTTAGAATACCTTTGGACAAGATTTTTGAGACCTGCATGACTTCCTTTGATAGAATCCATATGCAATATGCATGGCACTTTGGATGACTTGTTCAAGTCTTCATCTGAAATATAAATATGCATCAACGAAGGGTAGATTTCCCAAATGACATTGTTCAGTTAAGCAAGAATATACCTTCAAAACCAGCCACTTCACCAGGATGACATATGACTATCAAACTCCAATGGAGACTGTTAGCAATATGCATATACAACTTATATTAGCTCATAAGTTAGTACTATGATCTCTTAAAAGAAATTAATACTCTTCTGGACAAATTTCTTACTTGAAATTTACAGGAATAAAGATGTAATCTTTTCCAAACATATCCAACTTCCTTGTCCATTTATGAACACGCAGAAAAGCAGCCCTGCCATCTGAAATACTGGATGGGTCTTTGTCAAGATCAGCAAGCTTCCGAAAGAAAAAGCTGTTAAAAAAATGAAATCTCTGCCTTTCCTCAGGTTGAATCTGATTCTTCAGATACCTGTCAACCAAAAATGGTGCTAGTTAAGGAAGCATGTTTAAATGTAAGAAACAGAACTTAATGCAAAAATTTCTTTTTCAAGATGGGAAGGAAAAAAATAAATGAAAGTGGTAGACATATTGCAAAACAACATTTGAATAAACCTCCACTAGCATTACTTTGGTATGCTAAACCCTTGATTTTATGTTCCAAACTTGACTCAGCAGCACTCCTTAAAAAATAAACACATATGTAAGGATAAAAGAATTCTATAGATCTTACTTGATGTAGAAGTCAATGATCGTATCATTGATGAATGTCTCTGGCTGTAACAGATCAACATCTCTCTTGCTAATGGAAACTGCATCAATATCACCTTTTGGATATACAACCTCCTCAAAAGGCTCATCAAAACTGCAAACCCAGGTTTAAGAATACATTCAGACAGGGGGATAAAGCAAGGAAACAACATAATGGCCTTCCACAATATATTTTTGGGTAACATTTGATAAAATGATGAGCATAGTACAATGTCCTTTCAAGTAAAGAAACCCCAATGCCTGAAGAATATTCTTTTCAACTTGCCTAATGATATTAACCAAGGAAATCATAAAACACTATGCAAGCATTTGTGTGTCACTTTAATATAAGCAAGAATATATATAATTATGCATATTTCATTTAGCAAACATGACCACAACCAAAAAATGAAAAAGGGATCCAGAGCATCTAGAAAGAAGCTCCCATCCCATGACCAAAAGAAGCAAATGAGACCCTTGACAACTAACATTTAACTGAGTTTACATATTCCAATGCATGGATGCAACTCCAGAACATAAGCAAGAGTAGAGGATATCCAAGAGGAATATGAATAAGAGACATTTACTTCTTTATTTTTTTTTAATATATTTTGGGTGGGGGCNGGCGGGCGGGGGGGGGGGGGGGGGAGAGGGGGCGGTGTTGAGAGTACCATCACTTACTTAGGAAAATAAGACTTTTGTACGAATGAATCATCTCCATCCATTCCTGTCAATGGACTGCAAGCAGATGCAGCAAAAAAAGAAAAGGAATATTTTAGCCCTGCCCTAGATTATACAACATAATAAATATCATCACAGGCATATAAGTGCTATTTAAATGCAATAAAAATTCCACAAGTAAGTCAACATAGCAGGAAAATTAAGGTTGAATGATAATTTTGAAAAGAAAAATTAATTTAGAAGCTTACTCAAGCACAATATCCCATATGGCCAGGAATTTAACATTTAATGAGGTGATTTCTTCCTGCTTCTCAGACCATCTGGGGTCAATAACCGCAAACTCTAACTCCTCAATGACTTCAAGAAATATACATAAGCAAATAAAGTCAGATAAAAAGAAAAAAGAAAACATTAACTGAGAGCTAACTTCCATATGATGGTGAAAGTATAATATTAAAATGGGGCCAAGACTAAAAACAAGGAAGAAAAGTTAGGTTCAAATCAAATTCTCAAAATTTTCTTCACCCTTTATGGACACAAAAATACATCTAAAAGGTGAGTAAAAAATTTTACAAGAAAATAACTATACAAGAATGGTAAGTGTCTTCATCATGTTCAATAAGCATTTATTAGTTATGTTCATGTTTTCAAGCTAAAAATAAAATCAAATCAATCGCAAACAAATTGTCCAGTACAAAACATCATAGACAACTGATTATGAAAATTTAGTGCTAGCTGCATCACATCCATATTACAGTTTATAGAGATTTTCCAAGTTCTTCCATTCCTATCTTCTATGTCCTGGTATTTATTAGACTGAAGAAAACATTTGAGCAGACCCAGAGGTGTGAGGTAAGCAACACAACCGAACACCAAGGGCAGGTTTTGATATTCTTCACAGAGAAGATCCCAATGTTGATGAAAACAAAAGATATACATCATTAGCTCACAAAGACACCGGCAATATAAATGTGTAAGGCCACTGACCCGAAGTTCCACATGCATTCTCAGCCTCTAGCGCAACCTTTGATAGGACTTTGAGAGTGACTGTCACAGATCCAACCTATGAAGCAGTCCATATAGAACACTGTATACTGTTAAAATAATAAACTACTACTACAAAAGAACTAACTCCAAATATTGTCATTTAGGACTCACCCTTTGAAACAACTGACAGTTAATATTAATAATATCATCAATTCCCCTTTCAAAACTAAAGGTCCCTTGGCGTTCACTGACAATTGTGCCATTGATTTTGATGCCACCAGGAGAAAAAATTACTGACGCTTCTGTATAATAATTATCTTGATATAGAACATAATCTGAACACAGAACAACTGTCTTGTTTATGTTATCCTGCAAATTTCACAAAAGGGTAATCAAAACAAATCTGAAAAGCCTTAAGAAAATTTATAGCAGGAACTAGTTAATATCGATCTTATGAGCAAACTTACCTACAACTGTTTTTACAGTTAATTGACAAAAAACCCCAAGATAACTAGTTAAAAACCAGAATCTTCCTTTTTTATTTCAAGTACACCTGGAAGTGGAAGCCCATTGGGCTTCTAGGTCACACAATGAAAATAGTTCTCTCCTATTTTATAAACTCACCACCCTCCCCAAGATTTAAACCTCAAACCTCCAAGTTGAAAATCCCAAATTCTGACAATTAGAAAGCTGTAGCTCATTGAATGCATGGTAAATATTCCAACTCAGGTAAAGATAGAACATTCTTTGCCTAAGCCACTGAAAAAACAGACTTGGGGCAAATAACAATTAAAAGTTCAGAGCTAACAGAATACAAATAGCATGTAGAGTATCAAGCAATATCAGTAAATCAACCAGAGAGTTAATATAAACCAATTGAATGAATACTTGCTATATGAATGAACCTAAAAGATGAAAAACACTCTGCAGTATCTCTAAGCTTGTAATCATTAATTAATATATTTAACAGAAAAGGAAATTACCACCAGGATATTGCCAAAGCAATGATCTGACACGTTGTCATTCAAAGAAACTGAAATTATGCAGATAACTATAGTTAGAACATAAAAACCCACTACAATGAATGTCCAAGGTATACATGCTATAGGGAAAATGAACATAAAATTTCAAATCTGAAAGAATACCATCATCCTCAGCTACATCTGAAGCAGGAGTTGCTGGAGACCTTTCACTCATGCTTTCATTAGCATCTGAAGCCAGATCAACTGGCTCATTCTGCAATATAGAAACAATCTAAGCACAAGCCGGAATATAAATATCTGAATTCAAACTGTAGTTCAGGGAAAACTTGAAAGTACACTTAATGGAGAATTAGAAAGTGCACAGTTTAATTGGCCTTTTCCAGGTGAAGGTGCTTCAGCACATGAATCTCTCAACTCCAATTCAGGACATATACTTCTAGGTTCATGGCTATCTTTTTCTAAGCCTGCTTGTTGTTCAGAATGCATAGACTTTGACTCTGGGGAAACATCTGGCTCATGATTTCCTTCCTTTGTGACAAAATCCTTTTCACCAGCACCCAGTGGGGCAGCTGGAGTAGCACCATTACAACTACAATCACCATCAATTGCATCAACATCTACACAAGAAACATTGTCCATTTCCTTTCTCTGAACATCAGCACCACGGGCAACTGGAAGCAAATGCAAAGGAATTACTATCAGAAAAAGCAGCGTAATATTTAAAGTCCACCCATCGTATATCATACAATTATCCCAAAATACAAATTTAGTTGATAAATCTTTACATGCTATAAGATTACAAATCTAGTCATTTTAAACTCAACAACCATAGCCAGATACAAAGAATTCAAGTCATTACTATCTAACCAAAAAGAGGAAAACACAACAAACTCCATAGCGAATTGCATACAGCACGTCAAACCACCACAGTAGGAAACAGAAAACCCAACAAAAGCTTATCAACCATATAACATTCCCTCAATTATGAAATTCAAAATCCAAAAGTGATTGCAAAATGTTTCCTATAACCTCATTGCTAAAGCACTATCAAACAACTGAGACCTCAATTTAAATTGGTTCAGATCAAATTTAGACAATTACTGCTACGATTCAATCATTTCATTTTCATTGCCCTTATCTTACTAAGAAGGCCAGGGCTTTGGGCATTTAAAATTAGACAGAAAATTCGATCGTTTTCTCGCGGCCTTTTTCAGCACCTAAACAAATTTATTAAAAAAATGAAAAACAATAAACAAGATAAAAAGAAACTTTTCTTTTCTTATAAACGTACCGCATTCAAGAAACTGGTATTTCAGAGTTGCGGGGTCATCGAGATTAGGGTTTTTCAATTTGTTCAAATATTTTTCAGCGGCCAATTCCGAAATCTCGTCTTCCTCCTTGAAGTCAAACACCTCGAACCCGTTTTTCATAGGCATGTGACACGAATTAGGTTAAGCTGGGCGAACGAGTTCGAAACTTGGTGAAGTGAGTCGGAAACAGAAACTTAGTGAGTCAACGTAGAGGAGAATCACTTGCGATCTTCAGAGAAACAGAGAAAACAGAGCTGCCCTAATTTCTATGAGTACACGAGCCAATTAGAGGAAATAAACTAGCTAGAGGGGTGGGAAATATTGGAAATAACGCGCAAGTTTGGAGAGTGGACATCACGACTCAATCAGGTGAGAAAAGTTGGTGAACGCTATGATTTGCGCGTAGGGTTTGCCTTATAGAAATTTAATCGGACAAGGAAAAGGGGTTTATCGGAAGTTGACCTCTCTTAGTGCGGCTAATTTTAGATTGCGCCATAACCTGTGAATTCTATAAGCCTATAAAATTTTATTTTAATATAAGGTCAGTAAATTAAAGTCATTAGATATTTAATTATAAATTTTTAAAAATTAAAATTACAATTTAATATTCTTAAAAAACTAATATTTTTATTTTTAAATAAATATATAAGAATATGATAAAAATATATAAAATTAAAATTAGTTTTTTAAAATTTTTAACATAAATAACTATAATATATATAAAAGTAGGATGTTTCAATTTTTATAATATATATAAAAGTAGGATGTTTCAATTTTCTTCAATTGAATCTCTAATTGAATGATAAGTGTCATTCAATTATAATCTTTTTATTTATTTTTACCTTTGGTCTATTAAAACGACGTCGTATTGATATTAGGCTTTTTACATTCCTGTCTAACTCTTCCTTATCTCTCGTTTTTTACTCTTCCTTATTTCTCTGGCGTTTGACTATTCCTTATTTCTTCGAGTTGGTTCCTCTCTTTTACCTGCAGGCTAACTTCTATCTCTTCTCTTGTCACGTCGGACTCTCTCTCTTCTGTCGATCTTCCTCTCTCTCTCTCTTCTCACTCAATTAGTTAAATGGTTTTTTGAGTAGCATCTCCTCTGTCCCCATTTTTTTCTTCTCATTTTGTAATCAATTTTCATAGAAGCAACATCAATTTTCCCTCAAGTACACTCTTTCTGATTATTCATTTGAATCTGGTGTTGAGATATGTTTAATTTAATATGAAAATTTTCATTTTATTTTCTGTGTACCTGTTAGTTGAATCTGCTTATTTTTTTTTCTTCAAGGGAATAAGAGTATTTTTCTTGATTTGGGTTTCTTTGGGTAATTAGTTTGATTATTTAAAATAAATGAAATGATCTAACTTTTTGTGCAAAATGAATCTAATTTTAGAACCCTTTGAAATATTGATTAAGAACCCATTCCAAGTGAATGCAATAGTTATTAAGTGGTAAAATCTGCATTACCATCTTATTTTGAAATTTAAACACATGATACTAGTATTTCATTTAAATTCTGAAAGGATCATATTTTTATTCTTTTATCTACACTAGGTAGAAATTGGTCAACTCTAATAATAAAGTTCGCTAACTAAAAACTCAATTTTGTGAAACGCAACAAGCTGCAACAAATGCAAAAAACTGCAACAAATGCAAAAAACATAAGCATGTCTTTTTGTGCCTGCTTATGTAGACAAACACATGCAAATCGATTATGAATCTGACATTTAATGTGCAAATGTGTGTTTGAACAGAAAGTATAAGAACTTGAACATGCAATGAAAGGATTGAGGAAAAAGCTTGAGGTTGAAAATGTATAAATTTTTATTATTTTCTCTTTATATAATCACAATGTTAGATTGTTTGATATGAACTATCTGTACATTCCTTTGATATATAAGATTTAAACTATTTATTTGCAATGACTTCTTAAATAAAATCTGTTATAGTATGCAATTAAATATTCTTATGCCTTTAACCATTGTGTCAGTTGTACCAGCTTTCTTCGTTTCACCTTGGAGGCAGTAGGTGTAGTTATTCTATTGAGCAGTTTGATTGTTCTAGTATGTTTAAACCAGGATGATGTAAGGCACAGCTTCAGGCACACAGGAAGTATGTTAAAGTTTTATGCAATGAACGTGGATGGGAGTTTAGTATTAGGCCATGGTATTAATGTTTCTCATATTTAATGCTGCTAAATCTCTTTAAAGTTTATAAGATTATTCCTTTGCAATGGTTATTGAGTTGTTATCTGCCAATATGATGGTCTTATTATAACTTTTTTTGAAACTTAAAAAACCAAGTGGAATAGTTGTTGGAGAATAATATGTCAAATGCTGTTTATTTTTTTATCAAAGGCATCAAGAATTTTTATTCAATGGCAGTTTGAATGTTATTATTAACTTAAAATACTACAACTTTATAGGCTTATGATTTGATTTGTTCATCTGTTTTCAGATTTCCTTTGCCCATTTGTTCCCTTCTTACCCGCTGCGTGCATTTTGATTAACACATACTTAAGAAATAACATTTAGTATTAGGTAAGCACTTAACAATACAATATTATTTTTCTCTTATTGTATACTTAACAAATAGCATTTAGTAAATATCATCATTAAATTTTCAGAATTTTTTGGTTTGCTTTTATTTATTTCATTTAAAATTACTTGAAAACAATAATTTTTAATTTTTAATACTTAGAGGACATATTCATACTATACTTATTAATTACAATCTAATATTATTTACTATTTATATCATCTTATTTTTCATGAACTTGAATGTATAGTATTTAGCTATCTCTTTTATACATTAATGTTTAAAATACAATAAATATCCATCCAATTCATTGAACAATTTTTTTTAATTCTTTGGTATGCCTTTATTTATTTCAGTAAATAATACTTTAAAACAATAATTTTTTACTTTTAATAGTTAGAGGATAAATTCATATAAAATTTATTAATTAAAATCTAATATTATTTACTATTTTACATGAATGTTTAAGTTTCAATAAATTTTCATCAAATTCCTTAAACAAAATAAAAAAATAAAAAAGGTTTACTCAATTATCAATATACATAGCATACAATCATAATTGAATAAATAAATACACTGAATTTATAAAACTTTTGCCATTCATTATATATATAAAGACATATACTATTACAAATTTGACAATATTCTTCTCATTTTGTTGTTTTTGACATATTTGCTTTCAATGATCAGCCTTCCAACTATCATTAGCCTATTTTCTGCCTACCGGCCAACTTCCATTTCCTTTCCTGTTGAGTCGAACTCTCTTTACTGTGAGGGTACATAAGGGAAAATATTGTTTTTGCATTTTTTTTTGTAAGAAAAATGCTTATTTTTTTTCCAGATCTATTTTTTGATGTGCAAATAAATATGAAAACCTTGATGAAATATTGAATTTTACTTTTTCATGCCCACCAAAAAAAATTTTTGTTTCCCCAATTTGGAGGGAAAAAAAACTGCCAATAAGTGATAGACAGTAAAGTAAATTTGAGGAGAATGATTGCTTTGATCATCCTATTTTTGTGTTGTTATTTACTATGAGTAATTAGTAAATAGGAGATTGCTGAGAGGGTCTAATGTATATCAAAATAGGAATCGATCACAATCAAGTTGAATTTGAAACCTTGATTAACCATTAGCCAAAGGGAGTCACTATTAAAGGTATGATAACTCCAAACATGATATCTACCTTAATTGTTTTGCCTAGTGATTCAGATTCTGTTACTGTTGTGGGAGAAAAATGTATGACTAGAAATACTAATTCTGTCTTAACAACTAAGGACTTAATGTTAGAAGAACCATTAGCGAAAAATCAAAAATCATGTATGTTAATTACATTACTTTACAAATCTTTTATTAATTCAATTTAAAAGCCTATCAAAATTAGACGCTAAATAAATTTTATCTTTTAATGTATACAACAGGTCTAGCAAAAGCAGCACAACAACAGAAACCAAACAAATAAGAAAAAGACGTATCTCACAATCATCTAATAGTGTGATCATTTTGTTTGACCAAAATAAAAACTTTTTTTTTATATATAATTTGATTTGCTTATGATGTTTCCTTTCAATTATTTTATTGTCTCTTTTACTTAAAAAACTATTATTACTATATATACTACTAAAATAAATTTATCCTTTACTAACTTTTCAATTATGGAAATTAAAACAAATAACTATTTACAGTTAATATCAATTTATCTTTTTTCTCTACAAACAATTTATCTTTTGAAGGTATCAAATTGAAATCCAATACAACATAATCTCTATTTCCTATGACATTTTTTGTAGTGTAGCTACGGGTATCATCTTAGTATAAAAAATAATGGTAAAAAATACTATCACTCAAATTAAAATAAAAAACTAATATTTAATTGTCTAAATATAAATTACTATCAACCTATGACTAAGAGTTTAGATGAAATTTTTATTTTTGTAAATTTGTCTAAATATAATACTATTACAGTTAAATAATTTTCAACATATAGAACGTAACTATTATATGAAATAGAATAAATCAAAATACAAACTAAATATATAAATGAACAAATCAATATGGATAAAATTTTCAATTAAAATTATAATTTTGTATCATATATTTGTATAAATATAAATTACAATTATAATTAAATAATTTTTAACGTCTATAACATAACTATTATAGGAAATTGAAATTTTAATATAATATTTAAATATTTTAATTAATTATAATTGTAATTATAACATAAAAAGAGAATTAGAGAAATATATAAATTATTAAAGAAGTTATATAACCATCTAGATTTAGATTTGTGCTACTCCAACAACGTTGAGCTATTAGAAATATATAAATTATTGAAATTTTATAGAAGATTATGCGAAAGTATTTATGATATATTTAAACTTGAATAAATAAAATTTATGTAAATTAATTATTCATTTTGAGGTTGGAGAGATCAAAGTTATTAAAAATGCTAAATACCAAAATGGCATGCCAAATAATGCTACAAGTACCAAATAAGTATGTAATTTGAATAATTTGGTATATAAATATTTTAGAAATTTCCAGTTATTAAAATTAAACAGAAAATTACTGAAAAAATATTTATGAGATTATTAATTTAATGAAAAATCTAATGAAGAGGAAAAAAGGGAAAAGAGGAAACAAATCTATCTCTATCTTTTATATATATATCTCAAAGTCTACTTTTTATAGTACAAATGCTTAATATTTGTATTTTTTTTCTTATTGGATCTGCATTCTGCTAGTGTGCATGCAGGCTTTCTCAAGCCTGAGACCCAAATAATATTTGGGCTTCATTCCACTTTAGCTTGAAACTTCGTCGATAAGCAAATCGGAAACTAACCCAGCTTATTGAAACTGTCACGGCGGGTCCCTCCACGTGTCTTTATAAGGCCTCTTTCATAACCGACATATGGCAGCTAGTTTTCTTAAGGACCACGGGCGTATCTGGAAACCGCGTTGGTCAAAACGTTCACAGGCAAACTAACGCCAGCTGTACCTAGCGAATAATCTGGACCGTTCATAAATCTCCCCACCGCTTAATCCTAGCCCTCTATCTTGACCCCTTTTATTCTATAAATAGAGCTCCTCAGATTTGAAATCGACCTGTTACGGAAACGGTGAGGACGCTTGATTGGTGCTTTTTCTGCAGCGTTTGGCTTCTCTCTGTCACTTCGTATATTTGTTTTGGTTTCGGTGATTGTTTGTTATACCTTAAGGAGTTGGATTTGAATTGCGTTTTCGGATTTTTATTTATTTATGGAAGTAGTGACAGAAATCGGTTGAATCTCGGATATTGTGTTTCCTAGGTAGACTGTTCTTGCCTTCTTGGAATCGACGGTGATCTTGCGATTCTGTTGACGTCGATCCCTTGTGATGACGATTGGTCTAACTCTTAACCTGTTATTAAGAACTGATTAAATGAATTTGTTTTGATATCTGTTCTTCTTGGAGTTTTCACAAAAGCATTGCTACTGTTCATTGTTGAACGTAATTAAGAGTATTGGCTATCTTTTCATTGGGTTATGCTGTGCAGATGGACAGATGGTTCTTTTGGGTTTCTTTCCCCTGTTACGAGATTTATGGAGTTGGAGTGTTGGCAGCGTAGCTGTTTTTCGTGGACGGAATTTGGTTTAGTCGTTGAGTTTTATATTTCTTCTTGTTTATAATTTTGGAAGTTTAGAAAAAAATATTTCAATACATGGTTTCTGCCTGCAGTGATGTTGCTGCTAATCCTTTTCTAAAGAGCTGATCCTTCAACTTCCTCATGGCCGTTACGAAGGTTTCTCCTTCTGCTTTGTGAATAATATTGTCTTTTGAAGTTCATTAGTAACATGTCAGGAGATAAAGATATTGTTAGTATTTTTTTTGTGAATGCAGTTTGGAAGAGATGAGGAGATAGTAAATGACCGTGGCATACTGCTTTTGATTTGCTGAGATTCCTTATTAATTTGGGATAAACAGGAGTTTTTTATGGTTGTGCGGACATTAGATATATATGCTAATTTTTTATGGTTGTAAGTTTGAGTTTTAATTGTGAAATCTGTGTTCTCTGGGGTTTGTTTATTAATTCCGGATAAAGAGAGGTTCATACGGTTGTTCAAACATAACTTCATATGCTAATTTTTCGTGGTTGTGAGTTTGGGTTCTTGTTCTGAAATCTATATCTTGTTGGGATTTGTTTGTGTTTGTAAGAAGAGAGTCACCAGATTACAAGTTATGTCAGTTCTGATTTTGCTTTCTCTTGGTCGTGATATCTGATTTGCATCATTGTTTTGAAGGTAGATAGTTTTTTAAAAGTCTAGGCAGCAGACGTGAAGCTTTTTAGAAACTTTTGTTCGCATAATTTATTTCTTTATTTACGGTTATATTTTCATTAGTTACATTGGCACAAGATGGACTCGTGGAAGATGTAGACATTAAGGACTTTAAACTGGTGACATTTGTTCTTTGTACCTTTTTGTTTTCATTTCACTGTTTCTTTCTCTTGTTTTTGGGCTTGACTTATGGTTTTTGTAGGTAGTTGTTGACAAGAGCAATGTTGGAAATTTTGCCTTCAGCTCATAAGACAAAAGTCTATAGTCTGATTGTACAGGTTCTTTTTTTAAATTTTATTTTCCACCATTTTTTAGAACCTCTTGGTTTTTAAGACTTCCCATTGGATTTAACTCTCAAGGAGATTTTGTTTCCTGGTTCTTCATAACTCTCTAAAATATTTAGTTTTGGAAAACCATTTGTTGGTACCGAGCTTGAAATGACTTTTTGACCCTTTTATTATTTAGAAGTGTGTTTGGTGTTATCAATTTCCTTTATTATTATGATAAAGGGCAAAGATTATGATAAAGGTCAGATTTTCTTTTGGCTTCTTTTCTTGGTCAGATTTCACTTCGGAGTTGGATTAGTATTTCTTTTGAAGTGGAAATATAAATTGATTTCATTGTGAATCTTGGATGGTGTATTTTCAGGACAGTCTTGGAATTTTGAACGTTGTCAATGCAATTGTTTTGGGTAGTATGCCTTGTTATTTGATTTTGCAACGATAGTTTGTAGATCTTTCTGACTTTTTGATTAGATCTCTTTTTCATATTAATAGATGGTTCTTCATTCTGCTGTGTTCGTTTTTGGATTTCCATAATGCAGAGATGGATAATACTGAGATTTTGATACTATCTACATCGAGATTCGGGCTAAGTCATCCAATAGGTTTTTCTTGTTCCGTATTTGTTTATTTTACTAGCAAAAGCCTTTCTCCTTTCTTTTTTATAGGTTTTGGAATTTTGTAATTTTTTAAGGTTTTCATGCAGTATGTTGATTTTGATTGATCTTTTGCCCTTATTTGATTCTTGGGTTAGAGGCTGCTCTTAGGCACTATTAGCATTCCACAGGGAGAATGAGATCTTATATGAGCTTTGTTATTTCATATCTTTGTGGATGAAGTGCTTTTCAAAAAAAAAATCTTTGTGGATGAAGCTTGGGAGGAAGGTTGGTAAGTAGATGGAAAGTGATAATAGATGGCTACTTAATTGTGTTTGTGTGCTTGGAGTTCTATAGTGATATCTATTTTGTGATTGTAGGTAGTGGCGGATATTTATAGTTTTTCAACTTTTGTTGACTAATCTATAATGCATTTGGGCTTCACTGTCTTGGATTATGGAGTTAATTGGATCGTATAAATGTCTTGAAGGTGTTACTTTGTAAGGAAAGTGATTGGATTTTGTTTAACTGAAAAAGATTCTTTCTAATTCAAGCTTTTTATGATGGTCCTAATTAATGGTTTTTATGTGTAGTCTGAGGAGGTCGGTTGGTCTCTAGTAATGGAGAAATTTGTTGCTCTGTCTTCATGTCCTATTCTCTGTGTACCTTCCACCCTTTTTTTCTTTCAAAACTCCATGTCCTTTATGTTCTTAATGCATTGTTTTGGGAAAGCAAAAAACTTGGGATTTGGTTTGACTTTAAATCTTATAAAAAATTTAGAACCTTTTTTGATGTGTTTTGACATGGCAGTTTTGACTCTCTAGTCTCTGTTTTACCTTTTTTGCCTTTTTGTTTGATTTTCTAACTTCGTAGTGTTTAATACTTTTGTTCTTGATGGTTTTGTTTGGTTTGATTCTCAATATTCTCAATCTTGTGTTTAGATGGTAGTGTTGGTAATGGGGCTCTCTGATACTTCAGGTGCTGTTTGAGGTTATCAGTTAGAATTGAAGAAAAGACAGGGATGGAAGATTTGGAAGCAGTGGGTGGTAAGGTGTTTTGTAAAAGCTTATCCTTACACTTTCATATCTCCGTCTTTCTCCATTTTTCAGTTGGATTGTTTCAATTCAGATTTTGGAGTTGGTATTTTGGAGCATTTTTCTGGGATTTATTGGTTGGAAACTTGAATATAGCAATTTGTAGCTCAATGTTTAGGATTGTGAGGGCTTTATTACTAAGAAATGATTGTGGATAATATGGTATTTGGAATTCTGATTGAGTCTATCTGGAGTTGATTTGGGTGTTACTAAGATCAGTTTGTTGTTTGATTGTACAGTATCTTTTAACAGATGGACTGTGGGATTCTCACGCTGGGGTGGATAATTCATCAATTTTGCAGCAGTTTAAAGCTTTTAGGCTTGGCAGTGTTTGAAGAAGTTATTTTGATACTTGAATTTTTAGTGCAGTTGCTGCTTTTGCCTGGTTTTTACATTTCTAATTTCTTTAATCTTTTAGTCTCCTGGTATCTGGGCTAAGAACTTTTTATGGATTTTGGTAGGAAGCTTTGTGCAATGTCTGTGTAACCATACACGTTATGTTGGGAGTATGAAAAATTCTATATATTGGGTTGATGGAGTCTGAATAGAGAAGGGTAAGCAGATGCAGAGACAATTGATGGCCATGATCTATGTTTTCTCTTTCTAATTGATTTAAATGATCTTGAAGTTTTACAGGCAGTGATCATATTGCTTCATTGAACAGTAATTGTTGTAGATCCAGGGATAATTGATGGCCATGGTCTGTGTTGTGTCTTCACTTAATAATTCATAAATGGGGTTCATCTAGATGTTTAACAGGCAGTTATCACCTTGCTCATAATAAGAACATTAATTTTCTGATGTGATTGTGATGTGGACTTCGATCCTATTTGCATTTCTTATGGTGGGAGAGACCTTTCCAGGTATCAAACTTTGTCATATTTCTTTGCGCATCAGCTTTTGTTTTTGGTAATGTCAGTCTTTCTGGCCTCCAAACAGCATTTCATCAGTAGCGGAAAATGGAT
Organism: Theobroma cacao; assembly: GCF_000208745.1. Lineage (NCBI taxonomy): Eukaryota > Viridiplantae > Streptophyta > Magnoliopsida > Malvales > Malvaceae > Theobroma > Theobroma cacao. Next base: position 3,278,160 of record NC_030857.1, on the reverse strand, counting down.
CATGGCTTTTATCAGTTTGCTTGATAAAGTCTTTTGTATGCATTGGTTGGTTGGCTGGACATTGTGATGGGGAAATTTGATATCTTCATTTCTTGCTAGTGATTCTTGTTCATTGTTGGAGGATCTTTTACTTTTATCTTCTTGTTTTAGAAAAATATAGAAGTTAGAAGCCGTTTGTCCTTTGTGTTGTTTGTTTTTCTGTTGACTGTTTTTTTTTCTTTTTGTTTGTGACAATCTCGACTCCCGGTGTTCATAGGTAGTTGTTGACAACAGCAATGTTGGAAATTCTATCCTCAGCACATAACACAGATATGATACTATGGTTATATAGATAAAATTTTTTCCCTCTTGGTTTTTTTCGCTTGTAATATCCTTTTACTATGGTTGACCTCTTGGTTTTTATTGCTTGTAATATCTTTTTTATGGTTTTGTTTACTCAGGGTTGCGTATTTTGAATTTTTGAATCCTGTCTCAAGTCAGACTCACGAGGAAATTTGCTCCCTGGTTCTTATCCAATCTTTTTAAAATTTTTAGTTTTGGAACTTTTAGGATCCTGAGTAGTTAATGTCACTGAGTGTGATTTGACTTTTTGACCATTTATTGTTTTGGATGCTGATGTAGTTTCCACAATTAAAAGCAGGAAGTGCAAGGATGAAGACCTCGCTGCATTTGGAATAGGGGTGTTTCTCTATGTTTTTCATAAATTTTTTTTTCTTCGTTTGGTTAGGTTTTTGTGCAGTAGGTTGCTTTGATTGCTTTCTGTGCTTCATGTTCTTGATTCTTGGGTCTCCACGGGCTGCTGTTAAAAATTATTAGCAATTATGCTGAGAGAATGAGATCTCTTTGTGGATGGAGATTGGGTAAGTAGATGAGGAGGTGACGCCATTTTAATTGTCTATATCTTACATATACCCAAAATTTGCTTACTGGGGTCCCCGGCCAGAACCACACGTGCAAGTTTCCCTGCATGTAGCTTGTCCATGCTTTCCGAGGCACTGCCTGTGACTCAGCATGAGAGAAGGGGGCGGAACTGCACTCTCTCGTGTTCAGAGCATTGTCCGAGTGAGTAGGCAGCGCCTACCAAGCAAAGCTTTCTTGAGGAGGCTGGGCTGCTTCCTTTTGGAAAACCAACCCTTTTTATTTATCTATACTAAAAGCTGTTTGGAAAGATTCCGGTAATCACTTGCTTGTTTCAAAAGGTTGCAGACATCCTTGCTGAGTGGAACGGTAATCTTATGCTGACATTTTTCCTGTGTTTGTGATTGATAACTATATGAATCCTTCTGTGATTGTAGGTAGCAAATACTTTTCTTGTTTCTCAATCTCTGCAGCTAGCGTATATTTCAGTTTTCATTTCTTGGATTTATAAAGTCTAGTTTTAATTAGTTTTTATAAATGTCTGGAACATGTTACTTTGTGAGGGCTTCAAATTGAATGGATTTCGTTTAACTGAAAAAATATCTTTGTAATTCCAGCTTTTGTAGTGGTCCTAATCAATATTTTTATGTACAGTGGCTGCTTGGGCTTTACTAATGGAAAAATTTCTTACTTAGTCTTCTATTTCCTGTTTTGGATTCCTGTGTTCTGCGCCTAATACTTTTAACTTTTACCCTTTTTTTTTTCATAAATCTCCTGCCCTTTAAGTTCTTAAACTTTTGCTATTTTCTTTTTTGATCAGATGCTTCTGGAAGGAGATCAATTTGGTATTTTTTGTGTTTTTTGTTGTCAGGTTTTGGAAGCCTAAACATAATCGAGGTGGTTTGCCTTTTAAATCATTTTTATTATCTATTGCCTAGATTCTCAAAATTTATTGATATGTGTTTTTTACAGGCAGTTGTCAACAACAGTGTGCTTAGTTGATAAGTAATTGTTTCTCTGGTATTTTGAGAAAAATATCTTTATAGTTCCAGCTAGTTTTTATAATGGTCCTAATTAATGGTTTTATATGCAGTGGTCAGTTGGGCTCTACTAATGGAGAAACTTGTTGCAAAGTCTTGATTTCCTTTTTTGGATTCTTGTGTTCTGTTTCGTTATCTTTCACCTTTTAGCTCTGTTTTTCTTAAGTTCAAAACTCCCTTGCCCTTTGTGTTTTAAATGTTTAGCTTTTGTATTTGTTTTTTGTTTTTGTTGTTAGAGGTTTTGGGGAGGCAAAACTTAATGGATTTGGTTTGACTACCTAGTTCTCTTCACTTTTTGGTAAGAATTTGAAAGTTTTCTGATATATGTGGTTGTTGATGAGATTCTTCAGCATTTTGGATTTATGTTCTCATATTCTTGTAATTTTTTTTCTCTTTTATTTTTTCCCTTTTTGGCCTCTCTTTGTTCGCTTAGACTCATGTTTTTGTTTGGTTGGTTTGTCTTGATTTTGCAGTCCTGTATTTAAATGATGTGTTGCTAAAGAGGCTTTTCGATTTTTGTAGGTTCTGTTTGAGGTTATCAGTTATAAATATTAGAGAATATAAGAGCAGGATTGAAGAACAGTGGTGGGTGAGGGTTTCTTGTGAAAGGTTCTTTTTACACTATATCTATACATCTCTCCATTTGTCAGTCAGATGTTCTACTTTAATGTTTGGAGTAGGTGATTTTGACTCAAATTTTATGGGATGTTATTTACGTGAATCTTGGATATTGCTGATTGTGGACAATCTAATATTTGAGATCTGGAAAGCAGATCTGGGTTGATTTGCAGTGTTTCTAAGACCAGTTTGTTGTTTAGCCTGATTTTATCTTACATGCAGATGTTGGGATTCTTGAGTTGGAACGGATGATCCGTCAATCTTTCAGCTGTATAAGCTTCTAGGTTTGGCAATGTTTGAAGTTATTTGATACATGTATTTTTGGTGCAGTTATTTGACTGGTTTTTAACTTTTCTAACTTCTTTATCCCTTAGTCTCTCTGTGCCTGTGAATTTTCAGTGCATTTTAGTAGGAAGTCTTATCCAATGTATGTCTGGTTATTCATGTTATGTTTAGGAGTGTAAGATTGTTGTATATTGTGGTGGATGAAGTTCAAAGAATGAGGACAGAAAGGGTTAAGCAGATGCAGAGATAATTATTGATCATGGTCTAAGTTACCTCTTTCGCTAGAATCCATAACCTTGGGGGTTTAGCTTTATGTTTTACAGGCAGGGATCACTTTGGGACCGTAATTTTCTGATACACTAGTGCATGGAGTTATTAAAGTGGTACATGTTGTAATCCTGTTGTGGGAAGATTATTCCAGCATTTCAAGTTCTGTGACTTTTTTCTATACAAAATTTGCTTCTCTCATAGCTTTGAAGAGTATTTGGAAATTAAAGGCATATTTTCAGTGATTGGGCTTTTTTTTTTTAGTTTTTGGACACAGAAGTAGAGGAGAGGAAGATATTGCTTGTAAAGGACTTTGGACAGGATGGATTTGACTGATTTCCATTTTCTCTAAATATATTGCCCATTATGGTAAATGGTATATCTATGCATTTGGTTCGCTGGCTGTATTGGTTCTTATTTGATCGTGTTGTGGAACCCCTGAGTGACAGGAATTAGTCTTGGATGTACTTTTGATGTAGAAAATTTGTAGCTACGGCCACCAGCAGGGGAATCCAGAACAGGTCAATCTTGCATTTATGGTTTCCAATAAGAAAATGCTGGCTTCTCTTCTCTTTGGCGTCTGAGCGTTTCTCTTCAGCAGTTGTTTCTAATTTTCTTGGCATATTGGTTTTGGTTTCTTCAATCGTTTGTTTTATTTTTCATAATCGGATTTCATTTGTCAAGTGGATTTTTTTTATGAGTCCAATCCAAACAGAAGTAGATGTTGGATGAATCTTGTTTGTAGATTGTTCTTGGAGTATTAAGATCTTGTGATTCTCTTGACGTTGAATGTGGATTTAGCCCTAACCTGTTATGGAGATCTGGTTTGATATTTTGGTTGGTGTTCAGCCTTTCTGCAAAGGATTTGGAATGATAATTTTGGATCATTGGCTCTGTATGAATTGATTCAGCTGTCCAGATGGCAGATGGTTCTTTTGGGTTTGTTGCCTCTTCTAATACGAGATTTATGAAGTCAGAGATCATGCCTTCATGACGGCTATTCAACTTTATGGAGGTTTGGAAAATATTTCAATTCATGATTTACATCTGCAGTGCTGGGTTTTCCTTTTCTAAAGTGCCTTCTTCATTGCCATGACCCTCATTGTTATTAAGAAGTTCCCTTTGTCTGCTTTTGTGATATTTCAGGAGAATGAAAATTAAGAGTATCTTTTGTGAATGTAGTTTGGAAGAGATGAGTTATATTGCCATGCCTATACTGCTATTTGATTTATTTTTGAGTTCTTATTGTGAGGATTTGTCTATGTAGATTTTACAACTCAGGTCAGTTCTTATTTTGCTCTACCCTTGGTTTTATTATCTTATTCGGATCATCGCATAGTTTTAAGTATCTTTTCAAATTTATATTTTTTAAAAGCGAAGTATCTTTTCAAATTTATTGGTAAGAACTTCTGGAGAAATAATTTTTTTAAGTTTAATGTAAATATATTAGAATAAAAATAAAATTAGCTATGGTTAAAAATAATTTTTTTAAAATCTTGACGTAATTCGATATTAAGGTTTTTGGGTAAATCTTTAAAAAGTTTGTATTTTCTCAAATTGTTTATGAAGAATTTTTATATAAAGTATTTAAATGTTAATGTTGTATAAATAATTTATTTAATTTTAAGAATAAAGATAGTTGAAATTAGTATTTAAAATCTGCACTTTAATGTATAAAAACAAGGTATACAGATAAATTAAATAAAAAATTAATATTAAAATGTTTAATGTATTTTTAAAAAATCTGTATTTTTCAGATCAACAGTAAAGTAAAACATTTAAAAGTTAATAGTAAAAAATAATAAATTTTAAAAAAATAATGTAAATATATGAAAAGTAATGGTAAAATGACGAATTTTTAATTTGTTTTTTTAAATCATAACACAAATATAAATTAATAGCAAAAAGAAATAAAAGGTAGTACTTAATTTTTGTATAAACATAATTTAAATTAATTTTTATATACTCTTAACTCCTCTACGCGTTTCTTTTGAACAATAATAACATATTGCCTTCCCCAAAAATAAATAATAATTAAGAAAAACACATTGTCGTTTTCTTTTATTCTCGAATAAACATAATGGAATTAATTCACACTTATACAAATAAGGGAAACAGTTAGGATAAAACAAAAACGAAATGCTGCTAAAGTGTCAAACTGATTATTTAATTTCTTAATAACAGTTAAATAAACGTTCATATACATTATATTCATTATCCATGTCATGTACAAATGGTTGGATATACTTTGATAAAAAAAATACCATACTAAAACACAAGAGGCAAGTTAAATTTAAATTAAATTAGTTCGTTTCTTTTCTCTATAAATAACTCATTAGGACACGTGTTATTGGCTCAATTATGATTATCTATTTATTGTATATGATTGACACGTGCACAAGGGATACTTTTGTAATTCAATTAAAGTTTTATTTGGTTCATCGTCTTTGTTTTCTTACTTCACATTCAAATCTTTATCTCTGGGATTTCATAACTTGCTTGTGTTTTACTTTTTTTTTTTTTCAAAATTACGTCTGAAGTATTTTTACACTAAAAACTCTTAGAAATCATTTTTTCTAAAAAAGAAGATTGTAAAACGACGTAATTTCAAATAAAATATAAGCAAGTTATAATTATGAATAAAGGCTTCAATATGGTGATAAAGGTTTTAGCATATTTGTTAGAGATTTAGGCACACTTGAATTCAAAGTGTAACGTCATTTTTTGTGATGGTGTGGTAGTGTTACGTTATTTTAGTGTTATATCGGTATTATATCAGTACTGTAATTATTGATTTAAACGAAAATGTAAGAGATATTAAATTGAAATAATTTTTAAAATAATAAGATTAAAATATTGTAATTTTGAGTAAAAAGATTAAATTGAAAAAATATCTTAATATAGGGATTTTTTAGATATTTTGATTTGTATAAATTCCAGCTTCTCTTTCCGTAGAGGTGGAGTGTCTCTACTACTTTAATTAGCAATAGATTTAATTCTAGCCACAACATAACATATCTCTTGTTAATAATTTCATTCATTAATGAAGAAAAATGATGTGCAAGAGCAAGACTGCTATAGTATCTCTAGATCTTGAGAAAGATAAAAAAACAAAAAAGAGAAGAGGAAAGTCGACGACAGCTAATCCTATTTACAACAAAACTGAAGGTGGAATGAATGTGACTCTCTAGGAATGATCCGAGGCTATATAGGTGTTTCTGTAGGGAGCTTAGGTTGAGATTGTGATGCCAGGGGCACGGCTTAGGGTTTAGGGGGGCTTGTGAGGTCAATAGCATAAACCCCGGTCTTTTACTTTATTACTGGTGACAACCATACCATTCGTACCCCAAGGATAAAAAATAATGAAAGATAAAAGGAAGGAGAAAAGGAACTTACACTAACCTGTTATTGTGTATTCTTCTCTTACCAAGCAATGAATTTACAAGCATTTCAAAAAAAATAATACAAAGGAAGGCATTTTCTCTCTAACCAACCCAGTGGCAGGATTTTGAGCAGCATCATCTTCTTTGAGCTTAGGACAGCGGACTAGGCAGCAGGAAAGCAAGGAGTGCAGTCTGGAGATGGATGGGCATACATGAACAGGGATGGTGAACGCAGAGGATTCACTTTCCATCTTTGATGAAGGTGGAGGAGCTCATGACAGCAACAACTACCGAGGGGGCAGCAGCCAGCAATGTGTAGTAGAAGCGTTGGCGCAATTCAGGTTAGATCACCTCTGGAGGCCTAAACAAGAGGCGCTACGTGCATGATTTTGTGAAGGGCAAGGAGGTTTTGCAGGGCAATCATGGAACGAGACAGCTAAAACAAGGTCGACTTACTCGGGCTATACTAATCGGGTACTGGATCAACAGTTCATGCGAACAGGAAGGTTTTTGAGAGCACGACCAGGGCCCCTGTAACCACAGGGACTCGACTGGGGTTATATCTGGAAAACGGCGTCCCCCGGGACGTCTAGCCTGTTAGCTAGGGTAGGAACCGCAACCTACCTCTTAGAATCTCATACGAATAGGGATTGCAAGCAGAGATTATGAAATGGTCTTAATGTATAGCGACACTACTGTCACAAACCTCCTGCCTATTCACTACTAAAGACCGACAGCGTTATGTACTTTTTTGCAATTCCAGTTATGTACTTTGAAACCATTTGCTACTTTAGCAATTGCAGAAGTCGGGACAATGCGTTATTTGTCATATATTGAGCAAGAGCATGCTCTCTTCATTGGAAAGATTCCAACCTGCAACTATCTAGACCAATTATCAATAGACAAACATGTATACAACCCAAGTGTCCAACCAGTAGAAGTTAATAGTTTTCTTTAGATTTAGTTGAAAAATACATCCAAATAGAGTAACATCACCACCCACAAGGTTTTAAATAATTCAAGACAAATCTTTAACTTCCATTATGATATATTTGCTTTACACCTAACATCTTCTGGGAATATTCTTGCAAGTATTCCTTGCAAGAATTTACTTCATTTCCTTTCCATCTGCTTCAGCAAGAGAATGGAAGCCTGCAAAAGAGTTCAGAAAAGCAACTAAGCAGCAGTTTGGTCAAATATGTCCATGCGGCTACTGTGCGCCACTGTTAGTGCATGCATGCATAGGAATCTCTTGATATGCCCTACTAGCTAGTGCCTTCGAATTACATGGGAAGTTATTCTATGAAACGAAGGCTAGCTCTATGCTTGAAGAAAGTAGCAACAAGCCACTGACTATATATAGCTTTATCCTTCAAACTTCAATGTTCATTTGCAAGCAAATAATCATAAAATTTTCGAGCTTCAAACCTTTCACGAATTTATAAGCAGAATGGCATTTGTCTGAACATGCATGTCTATAACACTCCTAGCTTACCCTAATTTGAGAGAAGTATCTGAGCTATCATCCTCCAACGGGGGACCGCTGCTGCAACTGTAAACATTAGTGACAGACTCTGATGACATGCCTTCTTCCTGAACTGCAGCATCTGACTCTGCTAAGATGGGTCTTTTTCCCTTACACAAAGCCACCATCTGGAAAAGCCCAAAATCTTATATATGTCAAAATTATTATAATTTGATAATTGAAAGAACAGCATAACAATTTTGGGAACTAGCACTTGCTTTCTGTTTTAATTGCTTGTTCTCTTCCAGCAACTGTACTCCCTGCATCATCATCAAGAAGAAATTATTAGGCAAACAAAAAAGGTACATATACTAGAATTTTCCTTATAATTTTGTGATGCAATTTTCTGCAAATAGAGTTGAACGGTTGTAGTTGGAAATCCCTGAAATTCTAAATTTTCAAAGTATTTATCCATTTGAGGGTAGAAACTAAGATGAAGTTCAGCATTGTTGATATATCCTTCTAAGAACAGCCTGACATTCTTGTATAATCATAGTGAAGCAGATTGGGAAGCCTTGAAATTAGAGCTGTCATAGATAACTGCTCTGAATTGTAGTGTAAGAAGCTAATTAGGGTGAAAAAACAATAACATTGCAACAACTTTGAATAGGAACCGAGAGATGCATTGACTCCAAATAACAACAGAACCATTCTGTTCAGCTAGCCTTCTTTGCATGGAACAGATGGAACTTGTTTTTCAAACATGCACATCGATGGCTTGGCTTGTAGATATTTCGAATGCTTGTACTAACCTTCCTTTCAAGTGCAGAGATCTCACTCGAAATACGTTCACCCTGAGAAAAATGGAATAACCTACTTGTTAATGGACAAAATCAAGCCTTCGCTTTGTGGATCGAATAAGCAACATGTATAAACCTTAGTCTCCAGAACTCGTGTGAGTCCTGCTTCAAGCATTTTCTCTAGCTGCTGCAATTCATCTATGTTCAATCCTTGAAGATCTTCTCCTCTCATCTGCCTGTTATAAAAGCGGTAATATGTCAATGTTCATTATAAATATCAACAACAACAACAACAGTCCCATTGGGAAAAACAAATTACTGACCTTAGTTGATGGCTCTTAACAGAAAATTCCTTGCTCAATCTTATATGATTACTGTTTTCCAGCTGTAATTAATAATACCACACTTCATTAAAACTTATATTTCCAACTTGCCAGGCTTCAAAATACCAAAAGAAGAAAAAGAAAAAGCATTTCCAAGGCTCACAAGGATTTCTGAAGGAAGCAAAACAAATTCATTTTGACCTCTGTAGCCTTTTAAATCTACACATTCCATCTTTTTAAGATGAAATTTAAGACCAACACAAAGAAAAAATGGGAAAAAAAAAGGAAATATGAAGAGTATGCTTCATAAAATTAATAGAAGAACTCAAGGAACAATGTTGCTATACATAAAATGAAGGATACAGCTTATTCCACTGCATTTGTTAGATGGACCTCCAAGGCATGCATAGGAAATCAAATGAATCTATATAGTCGAAATGCAATACAAGAAGCAGTTGCATGATTCTCCTTTGAAATATTCAACACCTTATAAACAACTTCCATAATTACCTGTAGTTCAAGAGAGGGTTGATCCAATTTGTTGAGATTGTTGGAGTGCACATTATACCTTCCCAATATATCCCTCATGCTTCAAGGAGCAAAACAAAAGTATGAGAAAGTTACATGAGAGTATAGTAAAGGAGGTCTTGATTTTCAACAGTTATTCTGAGCTCCAACTTAGCAATCGAAAGTCAGATCACCCAAAGTCTAAACAGTTACTGCTACAATCAAAGGGCAAAAATAGCTATTTTAGTTATAGGTAATGAGAGGAAAACTGATCTAAAAAATGGCAATTGTGACAATGGGATCTCATTATCTGCATTTAACAAATTAGTGTGTGATGTTCACTTGAACATTTAGACTAACACTCTTAATTGAGACTAGAGCATATAGAATATAACATAGATCCATAATTAAATGGATAAGTCTGTTTCGATGATGCTCTTGACGGTTGTTCTTTTGATCTCATTACAACTTGAGCGTGTTGTTGATCTTGTATAGTCTGTTTTGATGCTGCTTATCTGCAGCTTCAGCCTTCTATGGCTTGTTTTGTATAGCAAGTTATTAATGAAATCATCTCTACCTTTCAAAAAAAAAAGATAATTAAATGGATAAGCCAAATATGCAATATTTATAAAAAAATCAATTACTTATTAGAAATATATATATATATATATATACACACACTTCGAGTTTGAATTAAGATCAACTAGTACATAAATTAAATATTAAGGTGAGCCTATTTGCATATCAATAAATTTTAATACTTTCAAAAGTTTCATCAATTAGAGTAGCCTAAGTGTTTGTTTGGTCTAACTTTTTTTCAACTTATCTACCTCTTAAAAGCAAAAGCCAAGCCAAATATAAATTTTAAAAAGCTCTTAAAAAAAAGTAATTTTTTTTAAAGAATAAAATTTAAAAAAAAAAAGAACTTTAAGAGAAGCTCCTATGAGGAGCTTTTTCTTCTCTTTTTTTAAAAATATAAGAGAACTTTTATTTTTGTTTCAAAAATATCCTCATCTGTTAAAAACAAATTACAATATTAACCTCTCAAAAAAAATACCCTTTACAATAATTTTAACCAAAATTATAACTTATAAAAAAAATTTACCAAACAACATCAACTTAATTCTAAAAGCTATTATTTTTCATAAAAACTTCATAATAGCTTTTAAGTTAGAAAAAAATCAAGCCAAATAAGCTCTAAATTAAATTTTAACTATAGCAAATAGGGGATATCATATCGACACATTGTTTCCAAAACACCTTAGAAATATCTATTCTGATGATCACAACTATGAGCTAAATTTAGTAAAATTTAAGTTATATATATAAATACATGCATACATACATACACACTTGCACATGCTTCGACATTGAATTAAGACCAAATAGCACATAAATTAAACATCAAGGTGGGTCTATTTGCATATCAATAAATTTTTAATTTTAATACTTTTAAGAGTTTTATCAATTAGAGTATCCTAAGTTAAATCTTAACTATATTAAATAGGGGATATCATATCAACACATTGTTTCCAAAAACAACTTAGAAATGTCTGCACTGATGAACATGACTATGTGCTAAATTTAGCAAAATTAAGGTTGGAAGTAAATGCAATAAGATGTCTTCATCAGAATGAATGATGACAGCAAAGAACATGCTTAATGTTAATGGATCATAAGCACCCTAACACATCCGAAAGGAAAATTGTAGCATCAGCCCATTAGTCTACACAGAAATTATAAGCCACTTACAGTTAATTGAAGATGTAAAACCTTTCACATTCAATCTAAAAGTAGGAACTAGACGAACCAAGTGATTGAAGCCAGCTCTAGCTGAGGTGTCATATCAAATCATTTAGAAACACATTATCCTTTCGAATGAGCTAACTTGAAGCATAGTGTACAGAATCAGAAGCTTGATTTAGCTAGGCTCATTCAATAATTAGGCTACGTGCCAAGTTCCCAGTTTTCCTACAATGCTTCCAAATCCAGAGCAATGGCCATCCAAAGTACTTATGATAAACAAGGGGAGAAAACATTATACAGGTCAATATATTTTTAACAGGTAACAGCCAAAGGCTTATGCTTGGATCTGTTTGTTATAAGACTAGCATGGACCAACCAGCACCTGACATCTCTTCAAAGATTTTACCCAAGGAAAACTCATTAATTGCTGCACGTTGATACGCTACTATCATATACGTCATAGAATATCATGTATTGCAAAGAAATAGATCCCATTAACTTATATACAACTTGTTTAGATGCTCACCAAAATATGCTCTTTGCATAACATTAAACACCGTCTGGGAAAATGATTTGGGATATATTGAAATCAAAGGAATGGTTTAATAATCTATCAGAATAGTATCAATGAACTAGTTCTGCCCTAGAAGGCCCGATCACCAAGCCTTTAATTACATAAGCTAGATATGACAGTCTGAAATACTCCACTAGTTCTAGTTCATTGAAACCTCTTTCGTTATTAGTTAAACATATATCCACATAAAACTTAGTTTCTCCCAATCTTCTTGTATCATGCCTGCCTTACTCCTACTGGACTATTCTTTAAAGTTGCATGCAACACAAGCCATCCAATTATCTTTATTCATTTATTTGGATACCAGAATTTACACACTGAAACTTTCATCTTCTAAATCATCCCTTCGATTACAGCATCTGTAATGTCTCCTCTGGTTATGCTTATTAAATTACATTTTCTTCTTAATTAGCGCATCTAGAATGCTTTCTTTATAAGCAACTAATTATTTAGCTCAAATTGATACAGCTGAAAAATAAACATCTTGTTGAAGCCTCTTGTTTGACTCAATGACTCCTTGCATTTGAACACCTTTTAGACTTTTATAGATAAAAGTACTGCACCTGTTAGAGAGGAAAGAAGAGCTAAAACTTGGTTTTACATACTTGTAATTAGTCTTGAAAATTCCAAAGAATTGAAGGATAATATGTTCATAAATACCAGGACTAATTATTAATTTAATCAATATGATGACATGCTTGCAACCTAGCCTTTTCATTAATTCCAATTACATAAGCCTTCACAATCACTTTTGCTCACAGGACCCCATAGAGCATTATTCCGAGGTCACGGCTTAGACTACCATACATATATATTTGAGTCTCGTATTCCCTCGTACTTCCACTACAATAAGCCTTGTCATCAACCTAAAACTTGTCTAATCTCCAGTCATATTCAATAGAAGATAACGTTATACAATGCCATCGATATGGTCTTTTGGCATGGAACTAACATTTGAAAACACATAAACAAGATTGAGAGCGACACCTTTGATACTAACAAGCCACCTCCCACAGACATAAGATCATGGAACAATAAAAACTTCTTGCAGGTAGCTTTTAAAATGGATATATTCTCAAGCTATATGACCCACTACAGATTCCCAATATATACCATGGAATACCTGAGATCTCTTGCCCCAAGAATCAGCAACCGAAGGGCATAAGGATGACATAAGGCAAGGTACGAAAACTGGCCAAGAGAGATATGAACTAAGGCAATCGAATAATAAGTTAACTAAAAGTTAAATCGAACACGAATCATTTTTCTTAAAATCCACAAATCCTTAGTAACTCCAGTTGATTCTTTTGGTGGGTTTGAGAGACTATTTTATGCAAAAGAGAGAACATAGTACCATATGTTAATCTCCAATTAATAATATCATGGAACAAAACAAAATTTATGTTAAAATCAGTTAGTCCCCAAAGCTAGCTATTATTTCAACCCAAAAAATAAAAGAACTGGTTTTAGCCACTTTTTCTCCCCTAGAAGACTGCTGTTACAGACAAGTACGTTTAGAAGCTTTTAAAGGAGAAGAGACGATGGCCACCATGATCCATAAGGTTTGTCCACAAGATCACCTACATTTAGAACTATCCTTGAAAAAGCTCAACCTAAGGGAGCTTTCAATCACCTCTGAATGAAAAAATCCATAATCCTAAACCCAGGCTAGCTTGAGATTGCCAGGTGTGTGGTCTTTTACATTTCTGGAAATAGTAAGACCATCCGTTTTTCTTCAAAGGGTTGATTCTTGTTTTGAAAGATCAGCGGTACGATCTAAAACCTGACAACAAACTTTAGAACGAAACCTACCAGCTCCCCTTGCTCTCCGTCTATGTCTATAAGCACACACAAATTAGAAGAAGAGCAGGAATATTTCAAAGAGAAGTGATACATGGATTGTAACCCAGGCGATTTTGTCCAAAGAAAAGACAGATAATGAAAAATACCTGGAGCTGGCATACTCAAATAGCTTGCCAGTAGCCGAGAAAATGATGAGAGCAACCTCAGCATCACACAGAACTGAAAGCTCTTCAGCTTTCTTGAAAAGGCCTCGCCTTCTCTTAGAGAAGGTCACTTGCCTGGCCGTCACGTTGTCAATCTTCCTGATCTTTATCTTCTCTCTGGCCATTTCTTCTACCCTCCATAATATAAGATCAAAACCAATAATAGTTTCACTCAGAAAGAAAACATAATACTACTAGTACATAAAATGACTTATAAAAGACGAGAAAATAAGGGGGATTTTTTTGACTTTTTGTGCTAAGTTCATCGAAGATTTTAAGCTGAAACCCTAGTGGAAGACCCCATGTCCAGATCCAGGTGAATAAAACAAGAAAAAGTGACAAAACCCACCAATCTTAACTCATGAACATGCAAAAAAAGAAAAGGTGCGAGTGGGGGGAGGAGTTTAAGATTGGTGGGTTCTTTGTGCAGTAGTTTTTACCTTATTGAGGAACTGATATGCGTTCAGGAGCTGGAAGTTAGTTCCGGTCACAAAAACCAAAGTTCTCCCAATTACAGAAAGTTAAGTTAAACCATAAGAGAGAGAAAGAAATGAGCGAGAGAGGGGCTTGGTTGTGTGCGTTTGCTGGTTCAAGAAAGGAAAGGTAACCTACTAACCTTCCCTTTTATAGCTAAAGAGAGACTCTCCCTAATATTACCTTCAGTCTTTGGACATTTTGCCTAAAAAAAGTTAAAAAGAAATACATTTTTGCGTGTGTGTGTGTGAAGTGAAACGATGAGACACAGGTTGTGAGAGGAGCCAAATCCAAAATCAGGCCCTGCCCTGGATGATGATGGATATCAATCCAAACATATTGACTTCATCTCTTCCCTTTCTTTTCCTTTTTCCTCTCAAACCCTTCCTCTCTTCATTTTTTTTTTATTTTTCCACATTAAAATAAACCAACCCCACCTTCTTTTTTTATGTGGACGATCGCTTTCCGTACATGGATAGCAATGATGGCCAAGATTTTTAACCCTACTTCATATCTGCAACGCCTAGCACAACCTCACTATTCCTGCATCAGTTCCCAATCAATTTATCGCGATATTTCCACAATTCTCTTTCTTTTTTTATCACTTCTTACTTTCCATTTGCGACTCTCAACGACCGTTGCTGTCTGTGATAAAAACATGTTAGTCTTCCATCACCGTCACGGATTTGGATCCATGTCCTAATTTTTGAATAACGACAAATTTTAAATAAATAAATAATAATAATATTATTATTATTAAACACCAAGTATACTGTTGATGCTTGAGACTTGAGAGAGATACAGTAATTACTTGGCTGTACATATGTACGCAATGACTGAGTACTATTGTACAAGATGGAACCAATTAATGACAAGATCCAGGGATTAAATTCTCATAGCATGTATTTATATACATAATTTTACGTGGCAGATATGTTTGATTAATGCGATGCTTGGTAAAGTTTGGCATCCATGATTGATCATATGTTCTACGCATGATAGTAAGAGTTAATGTGATTTTCTTACCTCGTGATCTGTTGGTATTTGTTGTGAGATTTGTCTAGCTGCAATTTGTAACGAATAGTTGAATTTGTTTGTATATTAGTATTGCTTTATGGGGAAACAAAAAGTATAATATGTGCAAGTTAGGATTTCGCATTGGAAATAATGTTTATAAAACAGTTATATTAAAAGTTAAATATTTGGCAAAAATATAAAGTAACTTAAATGAAAAAAAATTATGCAAAAATTATACAAATAATTCCAATTAAGGATTAGGTACAAAATAAAAATATTTTTTGATAATTATTGCATGTTAAGATTTGACATTTTTAATTGAGCTTGATGGTTTTTTATAAAGTTGAGCATCTATTACTAAATTAATGTTAAAGTCACGAATAATTTATTTTTCAATGAAAATAATTAATGAAATTTTAAAAAAATCATTCGACAATCTACTATGATTTTCATTCTTAACGAGTTACTAACTATAAGTTTTTTACATAGAAATACTGATAGCAAGTAAAAGAGTGTAAGAAAAAAAAATAACTTTTTGTTTCCATTTAGTAAAAAGAAAAGAGAACTAAAGGTGGGTGGTTGTAGAAGTGGAATTTGGTGAACAATTTTATTATAATGGGTGTTACTTTAATCCCTAATTCTATTAAAATTAGTTGTTGATTAATTGTTATAGAATATCCAACTAAACAAAAAAATTATTATAGAAACAAAATTATAAAATTCTAAAAAAACAAGAGTATGTTATAAAAATTTTGAAACGTTTGAAGGACGAGGCCCTACTAGGCTTATTCCCCCCCGTCTCTGAATATATGGTTAGAATTAACATGATTAATTTGTTACTTTAATATAATATAGTATAGGACAAATAAAATATAAAGTGGAATATAATTGAAGTTTATACATATCATTTGGTTCTTGTTGTATGGATAAAATTTAAAAGAAAAAAAAAACGAAAGATATTGATGTCGCATCCACAACTTGTCTTTAGTGAATCGAGAATATATTGTGAAGGTTTGCATTTGTCAAACAAACACCACTAAGCATTACTCAAGTGGTAAGAGATGGCATTTAAATTAGCATTCATTGGACAAAATAAAAAAAAAAACAAAATTCTTGACTACCCACATTTTAGCTTTTTCTAATTAATTAATGAGGAATTTTATTTTATTTTATTTTATTTTACATGCATGCAAGCAGCAAAGTTACACTAAAAACTTAAAGTAAAAAATAAAAAACTAAAAAATTTCGATGATTCCAAATTAATATATTTATTTAATAATTTAATTAAATTATTTATAAGAATAGTTTATACAATAAAAAAATAATTACTTTCCACCATATTATCTATTCAACTTTTCACATTCAAATATCATTTGGTATTAGCAAATTTCGTTTGTTTCCTTAACATTTTTCTTTGTATCACGTGCAACCACAAATCAGTCGACATTAATACTTTGAAAAGAATAAGAACTTTTGATAGGATTATTTGTAAAAATAGAATTATTTAGAATCACTATGGAGTAACTTTCAGCATATCCTTATCATATAAACTATACGTGTCTACATCCAAATACTAGAATAATTTTAAGTATAGTTGTTAAATTAAAATATGTATAATGTATCAAAATTTTATTTTTTAATATCGAATATCGTATCGTATTGTAAGATACGATAAAATATTTTTAAATTAATTATAAATAATATTTATACATATAAAATAAAAAAATTTAAAAAATATTATATTTTTAATAGAATTGAAGATTATAAGAAGTAAATTGAAAAGATAATTATTTTTTAATTTAAATTTTCAACATATTCCTTAATACTATATATTTTTATATTAATTTATTAATTAAAAAATTAAAAAACAATTATCATGTTAAAATTAAAAAGGAATTCAAAAATTTTAATATTTTTTTGTTTAAAATCTAAAGATTGAAACATACAANATCAATTAAAATTAAATTTGTAAAAAAAATATCAACTATTTCATATTATATGTTATCATATCGTAAAATACGTATCATATATTATATTATATTATATGGTTTTTATATTTAATCAGATATACAATATAACTATAAATATATATTATTTTTTACTAATATCATATCGTACGATATATCATATACGATAATGATAATTATAATTATAATAAATAAATTAATATTTGGTAAATACTTTAAAGTTGTATCACTGATTTGTAATTATGAATTTTTTTTTTTCAAAATTTGATACCCACTGGATATATACGAAGTGGCAGATTGATTATTGTCGTTCAAAAAAGCCCAAAATTCAGCTGAAATTATTATACGATATCAAAGATCCAGAGAAGCAAAAACCCTGCACCGAAAAGGAAACAGGAGCATCAGAATTTGCAGCTTCTAGCTAAGTCGAAGGTACAAGTAATTAATAGAGGGAAAGAGACCAGACAAATAAAAAAGTAACCCTACGACTATATGTAAATATTAGTGGTTGGGTTAACAAATGTACATGTTTTGGCTTGTAACATGCACACGCACATTTACGACCCCAGTTGTCTAACAGGTAGCCTTATCTTTCAGTACCTGCACCCGCTCCTAATTAAGAATTCCTCTTTTTAACCGGAAACCAAGTAAAAAACAAAGTGCCACAACCCATAAGAACAATGTTTTTACCATTCTTGGGGTTTCAGTTTCTGTGCATGTACAGCTACATCAGTAGCTTTTATGTGCCAAAGTAAAAACTTGATCCAACTCTATATTTATTTACCGTTTTTCGAAAAATGAAAATCGAATATGAAATTTTAAATCGAGCCACACTCACATTTATTATCGTGCTAATTACTGAACAACATTCATTGATTGAATGTTACCTTGGGTTCAATCTGTATCGAATTCCTTTCTTTGTTTTAAACTTTTAAAATTTACTGAAGTAGATAAGAATATAAGCTGAGAATTTGGTTAGTAGTGAAAAAGTAAATTAAAAAAATGGCTCAAATATAAATATATATAATAATGGGATGGAATATTGGAATGTTTTTGCAGGGCAAAGTTTTCAAATTAGAAAAGGGATTCCCCTAGTCGTGCTGTAATAATATCAAGGCAAATAGCTGTTGAGACGACAAATGAAATCATTCTTTCTTTTGCAAGGAAATATTACATCTTGGATGCCTGAGCCTAATAGGGTTCAAGAAGACAGGGAAAAAGATAGAGACGTAGCATGTGCAATGCACTGCGAAGAGGATGCATGAATTGGTTGCTCAGTCGTTTGCTGGGTACTGGTTAGGCCCCGCCCCCTGCCTTACGGAAAAACGTATCTTCACCAACGAATAATGATCCATTGCGAGAGACGTTTAGGCTCCATGTGAATGAACATTGATTTGCAGGTTACTTTTGTACTTTGCATATATATATATATATATTTATCTGAATTCATTCATTTTTATTTATTTATTTATTGTCTTTGGTACAGATTCAATTAATTTTCTTTAATCAGTTGGCTTCGTTTTTAAGTTGTTGCAAGCAATGGATAAGTGTTCGGTGGAGGGAGATTGTAGTTGTGTTTTTCCTTTTTTCGTCTTTAATGATAGACTAAATAATTTATTAATTAGTACAATTTTCAAGTGGTGCTTTACGTACAATGTTTGTAGATAGAATGGAAACTAATTAAATTTTATTTAATCGTTGTCTCTTTTTGACCATTTATTTAAAAAATACGTCAACACAATAAAAAATATATATTATATTTTATTAAAAGAAGCAATTTGTGTGTTAAGACAGAGTACTAATCTAATCTAAATTTCATATAAAAGTAAAATTGTCCACTTTTAGTAAACATAAAGTACGTTTTTAAATAAATAAATGCATAATAAATTTTTAAATAATAGTAGTAAATGATCACCTTTTTGTAAATGACTTTATATAATTAAAAAAGTAATATAGTTATAATTAAAGTTTTTTGTATTATTAATAAAAAATAAATTATTAATTATTAATTATTACTCATATATAAAACAAATAGTTCTATGCATGTTGAATATGTGTTAAATATTAATTAGATATGTATATACTTTGTTATGGTTCTTTATTATAGTAAATTTTTTCTTTCGAAAAATTCATTGCTCGTGAAATCTTTTTTTTTTTATAATTTTCATTTTCAAACTCAATTTTTCGTATCTTTCATTATTTTATTACGGAATCTTTTTATATTGAGAAAAATCATGAATCAAAGTCAAATCAAATGACAAAAATTGAAGGGAAATTTTCTTTGTTGAGTTTCTTTTGTTTTTTCGAAAATTCTGTGGTCCCAAAAAGGGAGACTTGTTCGAACCTTTGAGAATTGCATTTTGTTTATTGGAAAACTTTATTTTCCTCTTTGCCCAGAATTGAATATTTTGGTAAGTGGTAAAGGCGTCTTTGTTTAAACTTGGAGAAAGCTTTCTCCACTCCCGTTGCGTTACGGACACGCGCCATCGGAGCACGAGAAAAAGGCCAACAACTGAAGTCGACGGACCCCATGGAAACTCTGAAAGCTCACGTGCAAAACAAATATAATATAATGCCCAATAAATAACTAAACAAACGCTTCCAAGTTGTACTTTGTATTACTATGAAATTTCTCTATTCTTAGAAATAAATTTGTACATAAAATATCTGCAAGGATAAAGAGTACATATTGACGTGGGATTCTCGAGGACTAAACATCCTAATCCTCTACTTAATAAGTATTAATGCCATATAAAGATTAAAGATGATAAGTTATTTAACCCCTTGTATCAAAACAAAATATGTTTCTTTTTTATAATTAAGAAATATAATTAGCTTCTTTTGCAGTTAAAAATGGGAAAGAGCATCTAATTCTATTTGTTGCGTTTGACATGGAAAAATGCAAATTAATTTAGCTTTCATTTCTTAATACAAACACATAAAATGGGGGGGGGGGGGGTTAGAAATTGGTTTTATACTCATTTAAATTGATATAATTTTTTGTGGATTGCTTTTTCAATTCCCTCTCTTTTAAAATAAAACAAGTAATAATTTCATCCTAGATACAAAATTAAGACCATTATAATATAGGTGATTAAGTAATTAAATCGATTATTAACTCCTAAAAAAAAAAAAGCAGCATCTTATTAGTTACGGTATAATAAAAGATGTGCTAGAATTTTGATGTATTGAAAATTAGGAGTTAAATAAACATATCACATTCCATTTGCAATTGACAATTAATGCTCGGAAGGTAGCTAGCTAGCTAGCTAGTTGTCTCAAACCCTTGCCAATAGCAATCGCAAACCCCACTTGTTCGGTAGAGAAGGGGTTAGAGCAACCTTTTCAAAAGCTACAAAATTAGCTCTAGAGGGAACAATAGAGAAGGGTTTGCTTTGATTTTCCTACTTGTTTTATAATGTAGAAGATAAAAAATATTTACTGTCCAAGCTCCTTCTTTGTCCAAAGGTTAAGTTTGCTTTACCTTTCTCCCATCACATATTCAAATGATCAGATTACCCTAACACAAGCCCTAACCTTAAAATGTGTAAAAATTTCTGTGGGTAAGTGTTCCCAAGAAGTTAGCTTTTTTCTTCATTTCTCCACTTTTTACTTTCACATACAAACTCTTTCCTTTCTTTTCTTTACCAAAAAGTGGAAGATGACTGAATGGCCGCTTTTTTTTTTTTTTTTTCTTTTGCAGGTCATCTGCACTGCCTGCCTGCCTGCCTTAACCAGGTTTTACTTTTGTATGATGGCTAAAGGAAGGAAGAAAAAGAATTTGCACAGTCCCTTCTATTCCAAAATTGCTTTTCTTCCTTCAAAAATTTTTTTAGGAAAAAATTATAATTGGGTGTTATGAAATTTAAACAAATTACTGTCCTGTGATTTCTTTGAAAAAAATTATTGAATGGTGTAATGATGACAATAAGTGTAACAAAAAATTAATTGAATTATCAAAAGTACCCTTCAAGAAGAATAAGTACTAGTTGTTTCAATGTAATGTACATGTTGATATAATAAACTATATCTATTAATTATAATAGATTGTAAATGTCTTTTGATTATTGTAGATAAGAACGAATTTTTTAGATTTTTTTAATTACTATTGATTATATATAATGATAAGTATGTTTATGTATTTTTAAAATAAGATGTAAATTTCATTTAGTTATAATGTACATGATAATTTTATAGATGTTTTAATATTATAATTTAAATGTATGTACTAGTATTATAATAAAATATGCATGTCAGTTTAGCATCAATTATGTACAAAATATGTGATTTTTTTA
Source organism: Theobroma cacao (assembly GCF_000208745.1). Classification (NCBI taxonomy): domain Eukaryota; kingdom Viridiplantae; phylum Streptophyta; class Magnoliopsida; order Malvales; family Malvaceae; genus Theobroma; species Theobroma cacao. Next base: position 3,256,535 of record NC_030857.1, on the reverse strand, counting down.
ATGTTTTAATCGTTATAAGTTAATATACATATTACTATAGTATTTTAATTAAATATATAAGTGATTTAGCTATTATGTACACGTTTCATAAAATAATTCATACATGCTTTAATCATCATAACTTTAGGTATAGTTTTAGATGAGAAAAAAAAAAAACAAGATCAAGGGTAAGAGAGATCACAATTATTATAATATTATGTACATTTACTATAAGGTGATGTACATGTTACTCAATTATTATGTACAATTCATTTTGAGTTAAATTTGATTTTGTTCCTTAGTTAAAACCAGGAGCGAGCAAGGGTATACATTTGAAATAGAATAATTACATACATTACACCAAAATGTATTAATTTTAGATAAGATCACCTATCATTAATTTGCTTGCATTTCATTACACCCGAGCGTAAATTTCCCCAAAATTAAAGATGCTCTGAGAAAAGTGCTACAAGAAGGGTACAAAATAATTAAAATGAGGTTGATGTTGTATGTTTTAAATTTCTGAACGCCCTGTCTGGAAGTTTTTTATGACAGTTGATGGATAGAAATGGGGGGGTCCATGCCCGAAGAAGAATAAAGATGACGTCAATTCACAATGAAGTTGTGCTCTTTTCTGAACTTATTAACACTGTTATTTCACATCCTTACCTTTCAGTTTCTTCGAATGACTTCTTTCCCATAATCAATTTATCTTGTTCAATCAATCGTTTTCCTTCTTTACTAGTATTTATTAAGGAGAGGAAATTCTACATTATTTTTTATATCATGAAAGTGTACAATTTCGGAATGTATAGATACCAGTTAAAGTTGGTATTTTTTTTTTCAAAATATTTTCATCAAATTTTAAAATATATGATATAATAAATAAAAAATAAAATTTTAAATTATTTTAAAATTTTAAATAAATTTTTATTATTTCATTATGTTTAATTAAGTTCTTACACTTTTATTTTTTATTAAATAGATCTTTATGATTAGCGATTGATTAATTGTTATTAATTAAAATACTATTTGTCATTTATATAATGTGATATTAACGTAGCATGCATAAAATATAAATAGTTAAATACGATATACAAAATTAATAATTTTAACTTATACTTAAGATAATTTTATTTCAACTAAATATAAAACGTAAAGTACATTAAAAATATATACTCAAGCTAATTTTTTCTTATATAATTAGGATTAATAAAAATTAATATATTAGTGAAATTTTAAACAATAACCAATAATGTAACGTTAGAACGTATATTTAAAAATTACATATATAATAATTTTTTAGTTTTTAAAAATTAAAATCATTAAAAATAAAATCCACATAAAAAAAAACATGACAAGTAAAAGTTATAACCTATATAACAAAAAATAAAAAAATATGATTGATGATTTGTAAAAATTTACAAAAGAAAATTTATAGGAACTTAAAACATATGAGCAAATAGAATATAATTGAAAAAAAAATAAAAATAATAATTATTTAAATAAAAAAATTAAGTAAAAAACTTAACCTCTTTATAATTTCATAATACAATGACAAAAAAAGAAAAAAAAAGAAAGATAGGTGGAGAAACTTAAAATATTAAAAAAAAATTAAAAATTCGAGTAAAATTGAATGAGACTTGTAAAATTATTTTATTATTTTTTAATTATTTAATAAAAAATTATTTTAAAATTTGTTAAAAATATATAATATATAAAAATTTTCAAAAATTTTGAGGAGCCATGGCCTTCATTACAAAGGGACGGCACCTAAACATCAATTATAAAAGTTTATTCGATACAAAATAAAAATATAAAAACTAATTAAATATAATAAAAAAATCAAAATTTATTTAAATCTTCTTAAATAATTTAAAAATTTTTCAAAATATTATGCCGAAATATATCCATTACAATATATATATTTTTTTGATAAATATCAGCTATAAACATTGTTTAACATTACTTTAACTTGATTTAAGTGATTAAAATATATGACAAGTAGAATTTTTAAATTTAAGCTATAGATTGTAAGTTAACGTATCTCAAAATTATCCATGTTTAACTTTGTAAGAACAAAGCAGCCCCTTGAAGATAGTTTCCATCGTTCCATCTAGAAAGCAGAATCTATAAAAGGAATGCCCAATGCACTATGGTGCTTGGTTATAAGCATAAAATAAGAAGCAAAGTCGATCTTCGAGTAGATCAAGGCATTCCTGATGGGAATGAACTAGTTACCTTTCTACTAGTTTTTTAACTCCTAGGTTGCCTTTTACTTCATTTTTCTAACTTAGTTTTCAAAACCCATGTCCAAGTACAGTTGCGTTAACATTAATAATGCAAGGAAAATGAACAAGGGAATCCATAAACTTCCTTTAGATTCAATCCCACATTACTCTTAATCCCAAGCTGACCATTTCTGTCACTAAAAGGGCCACCCGTCACCCATCCGAATGCACGCGTAACCTGCAAATTGTCATAATAAATTAACTTAACATTTTTTTTATTTCCAAGGCATTTTTTCCGAGGACAGTCCAATTATATCACCCAATTCGGATGCTAATAATTAATTGGAACAAAAGCCTATGAAAACTAGGAAGAAGCTGTTGTTTTAGCTGAGAAAACTTAATTACTACTAATTAGCAGCACATGATATATCCAAGAATAATGGTCCAATCATCAATTCACAAAAATTATACTTGGTCTTGTCCTAATCACCACCCAGGCCATGCCCCCAACATTGTTTCCCCTATTACTTCTCTCTTTACCAATTGCAAAGCTGGAATTATTAAAATTATTTTTGTCACCTTTCTTTAACATTTTTGAAAGAGAAGAAGAGAAACTCATATGCACATGTCACTGTCCAAAAACTACAAAGACTTGTGCATAAAGCCATAACCCCATTGAGAATTTGAGATGGTTTCTTGATGATAGTTATTGAGTTCCTTGGGATGATGGGATCTTCTGTTTGCCTAAACTCAAGGGCATTTGCTCTTCATTACTGGGAAAACCCAAAATTCAAAGATGATCAACACGAAGTTTAATGCTATGGTACAAATTATTAAGTATAGAACAAAAATCTCATACTTTTGTGCTGCATAACCCTTCTTTCCTTTTATCTCTCTCCCATTTAAACCAGAGAAACGAACTTAATTTTTTTACTTTAGAGATAAGGTGTAACCGTCCTCGAAGGGATTCAATACCCAATAAAAGGACAAGTTTTCAATCTTTTCAATTAACAAGTGTTTGTGGAAATGGTGACTTAATGACCCACGATCTTGTCAGTAATCCCGTAAAAATGGGCTTTCACCTTGGTCTAAAATAGACCGAACCTCTCAAGAGCTGACCCAAGCAAAACCTTAACCACAGATCCGAAAAGAGGACGAGCCCACCACCAACTGGCCCCAGGCCCCAGGCCCCAGCAGCATTTTTCTCTTCCTGGGATAGCTGGTCAGAACACGGGTTAGAAGTTGAATTTGAGCCTACTTTAATCATGTCGGTGAGGGGGACCCGGCCATTGGTTGAGCTCGCAGGTTTTGTTTGCTTGGTGAAAGCATTTCTCGCGACCAAAACAAAAGGGGAAACGAGTAGAAGTGGGCAGACAGCTTCCTCCTTTAATTGGATAAATATGGCATCCTCGTTGTACCCAAGTTTTTGAGTAGTGCCCTTTCATGGGGTAACCTTTTCTTGCTAGTTTTTGAGTAGTGCCCTTTCACGGGGTACCCTTTTCTTTGGAGGTTATTGGTATATTTTTAAAATTAAATGTTATGTGATATAATAAAAATTTATCTTAATTCAAAAGTTATGTTACATAAAGTGATATAATATGATTATTGAATTGTAGGTACATTTTTTATATGAATAGTTATATTTTTTGATAAAATGATATCCAAATGTTATAAGATAAATTAAAAAAACACCACTACTTAAAAATTTAAATATAAAAATTATTTCAAATTATAGCTCAAAAATTATATTTTATATAATTAATAGTTGTTTTTTCATAAAGTGATTATTGAAACAATATTTTTATCCAAATGTTGTGTTTTGCAAAATGTAAAGATGTTTTTTAAACAAATAGGTGTTCTAATGAAATGGTTGTGTGCTTAGAAAAAAGACATTTGTAAACTCATATAAAGGGCTTTTTACTAACCATTTTGACGCACCAAAACAAATAAGATAAGTGTAGAAAAATTAAAATAGATAGAAGTGTTATATTCTAAAATTAAACATAAACACTTAAGTTCTCATCATCTATTAAAAGAATCTAAATTCCTATAATTTACTTATTGCAAAAAGTAAATTTTAAGGTCAAACAACTTTACAAAAATTTGAGTGTATCTAACAGTTTATTATCATAAAGTGTAAAAACGAAGTTAAATGTTGATTTCATTATATTTTTAAGGTTATTTGCATTATTTTCTTTTTGAATACCAAGTGGTAAGGTGAAATAAATCTTAAAAATAATGTTTATTGAAAGACTCGCTTTAAAATTAATTTCGCTGGTTCTTTGAATTTCATTTAAACCCCATTTGTATCAACAATTTTCACCTTATCCAAACATTGCTTTCAATTTTTCAAATGTTCATATATACAATGAGAATGGGTACTACGTTCCATCAACAAACCTTGCAACACCTTTTCTAAGATTTGTATTTGAGATTTTTTATATTAACTTCTAAAATTTTTAATATTCAAAAGTGTGTCTTTATAAGATATGAGACAACGATTATTTTTAAAACCGAAAATTGAGTTTTCTCATCAGGGGTAGAATTAGACAATTTTTATTTGTGCTTTCATAGATTTAAATTCATCAATTATTAACTCTTTACTTAATGCTAATAATTTCTTTCTCAATGTAAATAACTAAATTATTTACAAAAAACTCAATCATTCATTTTGTTCCAAACTCACAAGCTCATATATCATTTTAAAAAAATAAAGGTGTTTTAGTGGTGAGTTAGATATAAAATAATAATGTAAAAATAAAAAGATAAAGGAGGAGAGAAAAAGAAAGAAAGAGGTGTAAAAAAATTTAAGAATTAAGATAAATTTGAATATGATATGTGAGATCATTTTATTATTATTTATTTATATTAATTATTAAATAAAATAATTATTTTTAAAAAATTAAAAAAATATATTTTACGTAACTCAAACCTCTTACATAAACTCACAAAGTAAAAAAACATGAAAAGTAAAAATAAAAAACATATAATTTGAATTTTATAATATATAAAGAAAAGGAGAAAAAATAAGAATGATTTTGTACGAGAAAGGCAATAACATAATTGAAAAAAAATCATATTTTATAGTTTTATTTGTAATTTATGAGATTAGTTATCACTTGAGCCATGCACCAAAACTATATTTTTTCCTAGTGATTAGAGCTAGGCAGAATAGATTTAAAATAATAATAATATAAAACAAAAGATAGATTGCTTTCATGGGTGAAGGTGGAGGGAGGATGGCTAACTGTGTTTATGAGTCGGGGTCAAGCCCAACTTCATCATATGTCCCAACCTGTCCCAGTCTTGAAAAAGGAAAATGCCGGAGGGTTTATATCTGAGCCTGGGCCGAAAGGGTTTATAAGTGTTAAAGCCTATCCAAAATACAGCACTATGTACTTGTAGGCCTGGACAGGTTGTCTGGCCCGTGGGCCATGGACCTATGTAAGGATGGAATGGTAACAATGAAAATAATACCGTAGTTTAAAAAAAAAAAAAAATCCGAGGGAGGCCAGTGTGAATATTATCTTGTGAAAGAAGGATGAATCTTATCTTGTGATTGCTAGTTGTTTCCTTTGTTAACCATTTTGATATAAAAAGGGAAATGAAGAGGTATCCGGTTTTTAAATATTTTTATTTTTAAATTTGTTTAATTAAGAAGGTATTAAATTTTATTAAAATTTAAATAAAATTACAAAACATTATCCGAAACTTAATATATTGACACTATCCATTAATTGTCTGAAACTATTAAATCTTAATTAAATAATTCAAACAATCATTTAAATAACTAAAAATTATATAAAAATAATAATTTTACATGTATTAGTTTATAAAAAATAAGTTGTTTATAATGATAAATGTTGTATTTAAGGTAAGGAGGTTAAAAGTTTGAATTTGACAAATTATAAATTTTTAAAACATGATATATATAATATATATAATCAGATTCAAGTTTAGAATATTATAAAAATGGCACTCGAAATCTATTTGAACTAGAATCGAGTATTAAGAACATTGTTCGAATTTACTTCATAACGGAATATAGGATACTTAAATTAGAAAAATAATTTTAAAATAAGAGATTAATTTACATGAACACATTTAGATTAATTAGCTTATTTATTTTAATCAAAGGTTCAATTTTAAGAAAGAAAGTATTTGAATTAAAAGATTTGATGATAGATATACGAACATAGAAATAAGAGATAATACATTAATCATAAAATATTAATTTTTATAAATATCATTTTAATAAATATTTATAGACACCTGTGAACAGTTTTATAATTTATTAGTTGCTTAATAACTTCCTATGAGCAATTAGTAACATTTCAAATAAACCGTCCATACCAAAATTAAAATTCAAATAAAACTAAAACATTTGTGACGGAACTCAAGGGGGGAAACAGTGTCACTTAACAAAAATCACAACGGAAGTTCAAAGATCGAAGACATACCATGATGCAAGTACCTAAGTTTTTCCTCCATATTCTTGTCTGAAAATCTATGATTCGTAGTGAAAAGCCTAAAAACACCCACCCTACCCCTTCCATAAACTTAAAATTCTGTGTAATTTAGAGAGAAGGTGGACACCCATTCCGTCCATCCAATCTCCTAAATGCTAACGTAAACAAACTGTCAAATAATGACCAGCAAAATCGAACATCCCATCGTTTTCTCACCCACCAAACAGACCCTTACCCGTCACCCCTTTGAAAATGGAGAACGCCAACAGAGCTGAAGCCGTTCGCCTACTAGGAATCGCCGAGAAGCTGCTCCAAAACTGCGATTACAACGGCTCAAGAGAGTTCGCAATCTTAGCCCAAGAAACCGAGCCCCTCTTGGACGGCTCAGATCAGATCCTAGCCGTCACCGACGTCCTTCTCGCGGCTGATAAAAGAATAAACAACCACCATGACTGGTACTCCATCTTACAAATTGATCGCCGATCCGAAGACAACGATCTCATCAAGAAACAGTATCGTCGCCTAGCTCTCCTCCTCCACCCCGACAAGAACAAGTTCCCTTACGCCGATCAGGCGTTTAAGCTCGTAGCCGATGCATGGGCCGTTTTATCTAACACCTCAAAAAAATCCCTTTACGATAAAGAATTGAGCTTGTTTACGAGGATTGATTTAAGCAGCGCCGGAGATCGTTCCAATCATGCCGGGAAATTACCGGTCACCAGAAGAGGGCAAAATCAGGAGCGCGTGCAACGCCACTCGCCGAATTCGAAGACGCAGAATGAGAATCAAAGGTTAAGATTATCGACATTTTGGACAGCATGCCCCTACTGTTATAGGTTGTTTGAGTATCCTAGGGTTTACGAAGGTTGTTGTTTAAGGTGCCAGAATTGTCAGCGAGCTTTTCATGCGATTTTGATTCCGACTTTGCCACCGTTGGTTCCAGGAAAAGAAGCGTATTATTGTTGCTGGGCGTTTTTTCCGTTAGGATTTGTGGATGGGAGTCAGGAGGGTGGAGGAGGAAAAGCGGCAACCGGGTTCCCTAATTGGATGCCTCCTATATTTCCGGAAGGGCAGCAGGCAAGCGAGAGAAATGGAGGTAGTGTGCCAGCTGCGGCAACACCGGCCGCCTCCGCCGCTGCTGCTACAACGACCGCGAAGAAGGTGGTCGAAAGTAGGAATAATGTGGTTGGGAATGTGTCCGAGTTGGCCCCAAGGAAGAGAGGGAGGCCGAGGAAGAATCCTCTGTGAGGGTTGATTGGTAATGCAATATGGTTTTTTTGGTCGCTCTGGTGAGAAGGAACCTCAACGTAATGCAGGAGTTTTGGAGGCGGAGACGGAAAAGATTGTGATGAATGGAGAAAGAAAGCTAAGGCTGAGGCTGTGCCTCTGCTTTGTTGGGGGAATGTGTAGGTATCGGCCTAGTCGTTGTTAATTATTTTTTCTGTTTGTAGATTGTAGATTGTTTTCGTGTACTGACTGCCAAATAGGTGATTATGTAACATAATGGTATATGCAGCAATGTCATGTCAGCAAGTTCTTTCAGTATCGATGAGCAACTTCTGTTTTTGGTGTTTGATTGAATCTGTGCGTTTTCTAGTCCTTAGTTTCTTGGACTAGGGTGATCTTTTCATCTTCGTATGTCTTGTAGGAAAAAATTGGTTAAATATCACTGATGTTGACCGCAACTTTTTCCTGCAATTGTGAAATAGGAAATATTTGAGCACGACTTTACCATAATTCTTGTTGTCTGCAACAGTATTGGTTGTTTGTGTATGTTTCTCATATTCATGGATCAAGTTATATTGTTAGAAAGGTGCATCTTCCATGCTTCATATGACTCTTAACTGCAAATGGATAGTAACGGTGATATTGGTGGTTGTATACTTGAGCCATGGAGTTTCCCCTGTGCTGTGGACCTTGTGGTCCAAGTATTGCTTAGTTGATGGGCAGAGAAAGGATAGTAGGTAAAAATCACACTGTAAATTCCACATGCAGGTAACCATGTAGTTTCTTTTTGGGCCTTTAGGTTTGGTTGTTTTAGTTGACTTTATTCCTTTTGCTACTAAGTCCCTTTAAGTTCTGCTCCTCAGATTATGCAATCAAATTGCAATGTTCTTTATATTTTGGGTTTGTTAATTATCAAAGCATTTTGCAATGCCTTGACCTAGCAATGAGAGATTGATCCCAAGCCAGTCAGTCTTGTTTCTGATTCGATCAGGTATGTTTGCCTCAATTGTTGATCATGCACTTTTAAAATTGATCTAAATCTCTGAATCTTATTGAAGCATATTGCTGATTGCTGAGAAGAAATCTTGGCAATAGACAAAACTAGGTGAGCAACCAAAAAGTTGGGAAAGATAAGACTTGATTACACTTGGTTTGTAAATAATTTTTTCTACAGCTCTACATTCATCTAGTATTACATTGTTGTCATTACTCTGAGAGTGTGTGATACAAAATAAGAAGCAGATGATGCTCAATAATTACCAACTAGCTGAGAGTGATTCAATAATCCTCAAATTCATCTTTGGCGAAACAGTTTTCTCTTTGGAGATGATCAGCATGATGAAAGATGCTAGAGGAGGGTAATTTTCTTTGGTAGCCCAAATGATAAATGGTACTTGTCGTATAGCAATACATTGAATGATATTTGCTTGCTATTTGTTAATGGCATGAGCTCAAGATCTTTGTTACAGACAAATAAAGCATAATAGAGGTAGAAAATTTTTATTTTTACAAATCATGTTGCAGGCTGCAAACGTACCAAGTGATGCAGTTTCTGCTTAATTTGTTTGTATTGTCATATAAATTGCAAGTCCTTGCTCACATCTTCAACACAACTGCAGGCATATGTACCAGATTTGACTGTTGAGGAAACAAAGATGCCTATTCGAGGAAGAACTCGAGAGTCATTGCACCCATCCTGACAGCTGTGAAACTCTGTATGAGAGAACTAGTGAAAGCAGGTTTCAAATGACTGTGGACTTGTATCAGTCGAAACCATTTTAGCTCTATTTTCAGTTTCTCCCCTTTTACCTCCTCTGCGCAGATTTCAACTGTATAACCTTACAATCGAATGGCAATATATGTGTAACATGAACTTGGTTTCAAGGTTTTTCAGTTTTCTCTTATTTGGTCCGACAGTGGGAGGCTCTAAGACCTTTAAAACGCAGAAGAGATCTGAAAGCTAAACAGAGAGAAGTTTCCATGACCTTGGGATGTGATGTTTGGGCTTGCAGATGGTAGGCTATCAAGGGCGAGATGAAGAACAGATACGGATTACCCTGTAGACTCCATCGTTGGTCTGATGATTTCTTCCTATCTAGCTGATATTTTGTAGGAACATGGCAAATAGTATGAATAAAAGGACTCGAAACAAAGACCCAGAGGATGTAAATGCGCGCCATTGAGAATTTGAATTGCGGTTTCCACCAAAGCTAATAGAAAATCACTCACGAATCCATAAAAATTCAATCGAACTCAGCAGTCAACATTCAACTGCCTATTCTACCAAACTGCAGTCACATGGTCCTTCCTTTTGTAGTACACAACAGCAAACTAAATAAAGGGGCCAGGCGGGACCACCAAAGGCTTCGCATATTGCTGCAGATTCAGAAGAAAAACAAAGAGAAAGGCAAGGTTCGGAGTATCGAATTGACTGTAAGCATCAAGAATTAGGTAGAACCAATTAAAACCCTGGTTGATGCCAGCTCCAACATCAAAATCCCGCTAACCTTTCATGATTTATTGACATTCAACTCGAAACAAAGAAGAAAAGGAAGTGAAAAAGAAGCTAAAATCAAACCCCATGGCCCCATTAACTTCGCAGCATAAAGATAGAATTTTTACAGCAAGAAACAATTGAGATCTTTAAAATACAGAATTGGGTATATCGTAATTCACTTTAAAAAAGAATAACAAAATCCAACATTTCAAAATGTAAACTGAAACTATGGCCAAACAGAAGAGTTAGAAAGCCTGAGACACTCGCTTTGACACCTCCTAAGACAACTATCATTCCAGTTAGGCACCTGATGCTGATTCACACAAACCGTTCTAGCACAAACATCGGCACAGGCATCAACCTCGGAGACACCGCAAACAGTGACGCAACTATCGGTTGTTGGGTCTTTGGACACCGAACCAACTTTCTGCAACATTCTTTTTGAAGTGCAAACCCTCTCGCAAACAAAAATGTCAGTGTTGATATTATTGTCGGAACTCTTGTCGCCGCCTTTCTCCATCTTTAAAGTTTGTTCTTCGGTTCTCTTTCCTTCATCCGAATGGCTTGCCCTGCTATTACAGCTGGTATTGGTGCCCCCAATAAAGACCACCATGGATCTATCATTGTCAAATTTTTATGTATATGATTTCTTGAATGAAAAAAAAAAACCATTAAAAATGAGAAATTTTATGAAATTGTTACCAGCCAACAAGAGAGGAACAATGGCTGGAGAATAAAACAGAAAAGGAGAACTAAACAGGGAGTTTGGATTGAGAATGGAGAGAGGATGTTGAGAGGGGCTTTCATAAGTTTAAGTGAAAGGGGAAGTGCAGGGTTCTTGTTTGCGGGATGACGTTGTACTCCGAGGAACTGTGGACCGCGGTGCATGGTATTCGAGATCAACGGTTGTGAATTGATTTACGCTCTGTGGGCACATATTTGCCTTGAACAGAACGGTACGGTGTGACAATAAATAAAATATAAAAATAAAAAGAGGAAAATGAAAATAAAATTTCATGGCAAAGCTATGGATTACATTTAAATAAAAAATAATAATTATTTGGTTTTGGTTGTAATTTACCTTACATTTCAATAGCAATTTGGACCACAATGATGTTAAAGTAAGGGTATTAAAGTAAAAAAGTGAATGTCCCAAAATGGAAAATAATTTAGAGGTGGGTGAGTATGAAATTATGCCTTAAATACCCAAATTTAAATATGTCTGACGAACTAAATGACGTTGTCTTCAAAATTAAAGATAGATTTCGAAATGTAATTTTTTTTCATGGTGCGAACCAAACGCTGCCTTACAAAATAGAAAACTCGCAATCCCTTGCGAGCACCAACCAAAAAAAGACATAAATAAAGCTGCCATAAATAAAGTTGCCTGAAAGGTTTTTTTTTTTTAAAAAGAAAAAACCTGAAAGGAAGCTTCGAGTGAGAAAGGCAATGGAGGCTAGGCTGTAGAGTCATCAAGTCACTTGGACCAAGCAACTACCCAAAGAAGGTGATTGGGTTCTTTCGAGAATCTCTCTCATTACTCTTTCCATTCACTCGCTATTAATTTTTTTTAATTTATTTCATTTGCATCAGAGCTACTGGCTCTCTTCTCTTCTTGGACCAGCTCCATTCTTGTTCTTTCCAAAACTGTAAGTTCTTCCGTTTGATCTTTACATTTCCTTTTGCCTTTATCTTTGTTTTTTTTTTTTATCATTTTCCTTTTTTTTCCCTATTTTTTTGCATATGCAACTTCGGTTACTGAGAAGATGTAGGAAAAAATAGCTGAAATCTTGGTTTTTACTTGGTTTAAGACAGAAAAAGATATATTCTTAAATTCTCTTTCACTTCACTTTCTTCTCTTTTCCTGCTAACCAAACGAGGGGTAAAGATGGAATCCCGTTTCCAGTGTCTGTCAAAATTTGCTTATATAATCACTTCTTAGAGTTAATTTATGACATTTATTAACCCTTGTTGAGGTAACCTTTGCTTTTTGAATCAACATTTCTTGGAAGTCTGTTGGATTTGGATATGTAAAGTGAAACTGTGGTGTATATGGAAAGACAATCAATTACAGTGACTTTTTTTGCGTTTTACTTGACCCATTACGTGAAATCTATCAAAAGAATATTTTTGGGTTTTACTTTTTGGGGGCAAATTTTGATGATGGTAAACTATTGATCATGTATGATATGTCGTTTACATACTGGCTTTTGAAACCAGATTATGTGTAGATCAGAACAAATACAAGCTTCGAATGGTAAAAGTACGGAAATTCATGATAACAATGATGGTGAGGAGGAATCCGCAGCCCTGCAGTTGGAAGCGGAGGTGTCGCTAGGAGGCTTAATATGGGTCAAGCTCCATGGAAACTCGTGGTGGCCAGCAGTGGTATGCGTAATGCAGTGTTAGTTGGTCTTGCAGCTTGTTTATGCGGCCTTCTAGAAATTGATTAGCCTTTTCAACAGAATGACACAGTTCTGTGGATTTTATTTATCAACTTGATATTGTTTCAGGTTGTTGATGAGAACAGTGTTAATGGGAGCAGTAAACCCGGAAATAGATCAGAGGCAGAGGTGCTTGTGCGTCTATATGGGAGCTATGAGTAGTCAGTTCTCTCTTTCCTTGCTTGATTGTTGTGTTTCTTAGAGGAAGGAAAGATAAACTGTGTTATGGATTTTACCAGTTTTAAGAACTTGTAAGGATTTAAATTGTGTCATCAAAAACGAGCAAGGATTGAAGTGTGTCATATGTCCACTGCAGCTTATATGCAGACCCTATGAAATACTATCCTGAGTTTAAAATGGTAAGTTTGATCCTGTAGTTCCATCTTGTGGTTCAACCACTCGTGTGTTAGACTGCATAGTTATTGCATTCAATTGCTTTAGTAATAATCTTGACATGCTGTCTCTATACTGGCAGGTTCTCCAGCAGAATAATGGTAGTTGCCGTGAGATTTTTGACAAATCTTTGGAGCAGGTAATAGGTTTCTTCTTCTCTCCCTTGCCTTATTTTTTCCTTTCACCAATCAAAACCCTCTTCTTTTTATGGGTTATTTTTAAGCTGGTTCTTAGTAGGGCAGAGGTGCCTGTCATAGTTAGTAAACTACTCCTAAAGATTGTGATTTTATGGTTCTCCCATCATTTTGGATATGGTTGTAGGATTGCTTCCGTAAGAAATCTATTAAACCAAAAGCCAAGGATCTAATTCTACTGGTTAGCCTTCTTTATTTTGCTCTTTCCTAATCAGATCATATTCCCCAATACATTCTTTATTGTGCTGCAATTGTACAATATGATAGAACAACGTTTATTGCAATGATCTTTTAATATCTGATGGATAGCATACAAATTGACTGGCTTGGTTATCCTGAAAGAAACTACAGAAGCAAACAAGAGAGCCTTAGAAGCCTGATTTTATTTTTGTCACCTGAATGGACAGTCGAATTATTTACATCCAAATATTGATGTGTTAAATCAGTTCCACTTTCTGATTTTGATATTATGAGCTTTTACAAATTAAGAACCTCATAGGATAATGTTATAATTCAATCTCCTAAAATCAACTTAGAATGTTTTATGAACTAATCTTAGCTGGTTTATTGGCCTCTGTTTAGTATTAAAAATTCTTTTTGGAGCCAAAACTGAGATTGTCTTGATTAAGAATGAAAACTTCTGTGCACTTCAATAAGTGCTTTTTGCAGTCCCATGTAACTTAGCTACTGGTTCTTCACGTGTGCAATTCTTACACGGTAAGAACTGTTTAGAACTTCCAACTTCTAAGGACTGATGTCTATCTCCTTTCTCACCCACCAAATTATATAAAGAGATTAGATACCTTGAAGATAAGTAGGCCTTTTTCTTGTAGAATCTCCATAAAGTTACTACCTCTAGAGTCTAGACTCATGATGAAATCAGCATTATTAAGATGCACGCTAAACTGTGTTTTTGAGACCTTACATTACATTCGTAGGATTGCCATATTCACTACCAATTTTCGTGGTAACTTGATGTTTTAATCTCATGTTTATCAAATTAACATCTTGGCCATTATGTTTCTCCTTTTTGCTACAAATAGACATTTGATATTATGAAAATCTATATCCTGGACTAGTAAATAAAAGAGCTGATGCTTCTAAAGGCAAGAATAAATTGAATCAAAATTAAGTAAAAGGGAATCAGGGGGATGACTCAAATCCTGTTAAGTTTAGTTGTCATCATACATTCTTGTAATTTTAAGCTGTATTTAGTTTCTCTTATTTGGCAAGTGGCTGTAACATGTAAGCCTGGTTGCCAATAAATGCTACCTTAATACAGGTTGCAACTGCTAGGAAAAGAAAAGCAGTGAAGGCTGATCTTGGCCAATATTCAATGGGCACTGTTTTGGGCAATAAAGGCACCATGCGACATAGTGCTAGGAGGCGTTTGGTGAGTAGTGGTTTTTTCTGAGTGCTGGACAAATTTGTTATCTGTATGTGCGTTTGATACTCTTGATACCACTATTCTGCAGAAGGATGTGAATGATGGTGAGGCACCTTATAAAAAAGTTCGAGAATCAAATGGGGTGAAAATGAAACTTGAATCCAATGAGCCAAGCACTGAGGATGTGGTAAATAGGAAAATTTCTAAAAAGGATAGGCTTGTGAAGAAACTCAAACCAAATAGCCCTTCTAGAAGAAAGAATCCCGGGCAAAATGGATCAAATGTTGAGGATAAAGCTAGGACCAGGACTTCTGATCAAGATGAGATTCAGCAGAAACTCAAGCGAAAAAGCCCAAGTACTGATAAACAAGCTAAGAATAAAGCCAATGAACCAGAGAGGGTGCAGAAGAAACAGAGGAAAAATAACCAAATTGTGGAGGAAAGCGCAAAACATCAAAGCTCCAAACAAGATGGAGAGCAGAAAGAATGCAAGCCAACTCGGAAAAGAGCTTTTCAGGCAGCAAAAGTCCCAGCTGGGAAGATGCACAAGACAGTCAGGCAAAAGAGCACAAGCAACAGTGCAAAAGCTAAGAACAAAGCACCCAAGGAAGATGGGGTACAGAAGAAACTTACAAATGATAAACAAAGTGCCAAAGATGAAGTGAAGAGCAAAAGTCCCAAGCAAGTCAGTGTACACAAAAAACTCAGGTCATCAAGCAGCACAGCAAATAGAAAAACCAGTAAGCTGGATAGGGAGCAGAAGAAAATGAAGTCAAATAATAGAAGTGCCGAGGAAGTTTCAAATTCTCAGGGAGGAAGAAGGAGCAAAACTTCTAAGCAAGGTGAAGAGCAGAAAAAGGTGAACCCAAATGGTTTGGATTCTGATGGCACAAAATTCCAAACTCCTAAACAAGATAAGCTTTCAAAGGAGAAGACTAATGGTCCAAGCTCTGTGAGTATACTCAGTTCTTTTCCCAATTCTTCCTACAAGTATTTTTTTCTTTTTTGGTCCCAGCAAAAAAAACTTACTTTCTAATCTAATTTTATTTACAAGGAGAGAACTTCACCAGGAAAATCTCCCAAGTCAAGCGCCCGAAGGATGAGAGTGATGCAAGGTCTTGGTTTGATTGCACCGTCTGGTTCACCATTCCATTAGAATGGACTCGATTTAACCAAGTTTGTCATGACAAGTTGCAAAAATATTATGTCCGATGGCATGCTACTGTTGCAGTAATCTTTTTATGTCATAATGACAGAGCTATCGACTGTATGGTACAAAACTCTAGTTCATCTATAAGCACAAGGCAGATTTACAGCTGCCCCCATTGAAATCCTTGAATATTTTGTGATACTATTCAATGACCAGAAGTCCTTAGAACAGTTTTAATTTAGTTCTCATTGAAACTTAATTAGTAGTATTCGGATAAATGGATGCTACCCCCAATTGCAACTAGAGCCTACCATGTCAATCTGTGAACAAAGATTAAGAACTTTCCATCCCATTTTCTCTCACTTTTCTCTCCATGTTTTCAAACTCTTCCCTCTCATCCTGTTGTGCTTTTGCCTGCGCCTCGGCTTTGCTCTTTTCCTAGCGAAGCACGGAGGGACAAGCGAAAATGGGTTATAAGGCAACCAAATTTGAAAAAAGCGAAACGAGCACTGCTTGCACATAAAATTAAATAAGGAGGCAGCTTTTTTGGACCTTCCGTAAGTTTGAACAATGCTCCAAGTTTCTGCTTTGCCTTTAAAGGACCTTCCATTTTGCTGCCTATGGGAACCAACGTCCCATCTCTCTTTACATCTTGCTTTGCCCTTTTCGTTTCCATTTCTTTCGTTAACCTTTGAACTTCAGCTTTTCCAGAAGAAAGAGGTGTATTCCCGGTACGGTGTCAAACTGTCATTTCTGACGTTGGTCCCACACAGCCTTGGGGCTTTGGCAGTGGAATATGGAAGAACGCTAGACCATTTGCCTGCCATCAGTCAGGATCTTCTGTTGTTTTTCCTTCTAGGTGAAATCCCATGCTTTAATTAACTCAAAATGCAGCATGTCTCTTCGATATTACTACTACTATCAGTATCACCATAGTTTGCAAGATTAATTATTTAACAGTAACAATATATTTTCATTCATTTATTATATAAAGATTAATCAAAATATTTTGATGTGAAATATAGTTTTTTAAAAGAACTTCTCAAAGTACTCCATGTGTCAGGTATTCAGTAAGCTTTAACAAATGCATATATATATATATATATATATATATATAAACTACTATTCTTTTTGTAGAAAAAGAAAGCCTGTTCTCCATTTGTGAATTGCTAGCTGCTAGAGTCGGTGGTAGCAATGAATTTTCAGTCTATGCCAAGACATGAGTCGGGGGCCTAGAAACATGCCAATTGCAGCGAGGAAATGTCATGTTCACAGTGTTTAAGATGTAGGAAATCCCTTTGCCAATGTTGTCGGGGTCGCTGGCATCAGATGTTGATCTCACCTTTCTGCAATGTTCAGGATCTGGTGGGGGTCCACCCAACACTCTCACATGCCTTTTTTACAGAAGTCCCTCTTCTTCACTTGAAATTTCCATGGTTAAAAAACAAAATTTGTCCCATTTTTGGTCACTGATATATCCACTACACATAGGCAAGAACCGGAGGGTTCGTGTGGCTTTTACAGGGCAAATAACCACGTTGAGAAAACATATTAGCGTACTTTCACTCATTGCTTTGAAAGCAAATTCAGAGATAACATGAAGTTAGTTAGTATGATTTTGTCCCATTTTGAGAGCAAATTCAAAACGAGTTGCGAACCTGACTGACACAGTGATATGGCTTCGAACAAGAAGCAGGCTTTGATCATAACAATGATAATACCGTGTGGAAGTAAACAATGCAGTGAGTAGCAGCAGCGGAGAGTAAAGAAGAAAAAAAAACAGGGGAATGCGTGTGAAAGTGAAGCAGTGAAGTCGATGACATTGTCGCCCGCATCATCATTTGCCTGATTCGTCTCCTCGGGGAAAAGCTGTCGGCGCCGCCGTGACTCATGCGCCGTTGCTAAGCTTACAACTGGATATGATTACCCAGACGTCCCGTTTCTGTTTCACACCAAACCCCGTTTCTCTTTCTTCATTTCAACTGGTGGCAGTAAAAGTTTCAAAGCCAATTAACAGTCAAAATTACTTACCAATCATGCTTATTTACTAGTTAAGTGAGTTTTGACCATTATTCTGTTTTTTACTAGTTCCAACTTTTAAAATTCCCTTGTTGGTTTTTGTTTTTTACTCCAACCAAATCCCACCTCGGAGAACGATAATTCACCTTTTATTAACAGCCATAATCATCGATTAAAAAAATAAAAAATTAAAAAAGAAATACCAATAAGTGCCTGTCTAAGTGCTTCTCTTCTTTCACTTCCACTTCTTCTAGACTACAGTTCTCGTTTCACTCTCTTCTCTTCTTCTTCTTCTTCTTCTTCTTCTTCTCTCCTCTACTACGCTTCTTTTTGTTTTCACCATAATATCATAAGAAAAGAAAAATGTTTCCTCTGAAAAGTTTCTGTGGGTTTGAGAACAATAGCCCCTTCAACCTAACGGAGGGTGAGGATTCCATCAAGACTTTGTCGGAGAGAAAATCTACGGAAGCCTGTAAGAGTCACAAGGAGGCTGAAAGGAGACGCAGGCAACGTATCAACGCCCACCTCTCCACTCTCCGCTCTCTCCTCCCCAACACCACCAAGGTTCTTAACCAAGTAAAAAAAAAATACAAGTATTCTATTACATTAACGTTATTTAATTTGTTCTTTTTTTTTTTTGAGTTGTTGGCTTCTTTTGAACAGACGGATAAAGCTTCGTTGCTGGCGGAGGTTGTCCATCACGTGAGGGAGCTAAGGAGGCAAGTAGAAGACGTAGCGCGACGTGACGTTGACGGTTGCTGCAGTAAAAGCCAACCGGAGCTTGAGTCGTGGCCGTTTCCAGGGGAACGCGACGAGGCGGCTTTGAGCCTTTATGATAAGGAGGCGAAGTTGTTGAAGGCGACAGTCTGTTGCGAGGATAGGCCCGGTTTGAACCACGATTTAAATCGGGTGATCAGGTCGGTTCAGGCTAGGGTGGTTCGGGCCGAGATGACGACGGTTGGTGGGCGAACTAAGAGCGTCGTGGTGATGCAGTGGGGCGGCGATGTTGAGGAGATTGGGCCCTTGGAACGGGCTTTGAAGGATGTGGTGGCGAATCGGGTTTCTGCCCTGGCGCACGGGGAGGGGAGTAAACGGGCTCGGGTTATTGGGTCGGATAACGAAAATGGCTCGGGGTTTTTGGTTGACAGTGTTTGATAATTGATATTGTTGATGTGATAGAGGTAAATTAGTACAATGTACTTATATTTTGTATAGGAAACAAAATCAAATGAAAAACGAGGTTAGTCTGATATTGTTGCTTGAATGATGTGTAAAAAAAAAAAACTTTCTTAATGTTTGATTGCAAATGAAAATTTGA
Organism: Theobroma cacao; assembly: GCF_000208745.1. NCBI lineage: Eukaryota > Viridiplantae > Streptophyta > Magnoliopsida > Malvales > Malvaceae > Theobroma > Theobroma cacao. Next base: position 3,237,227 of record NC_030857.1, on the reverse strand, counting down.
GATCTCTTTACGTAAGAAAGTCCTTTTTGGACAGTTGTCGTCCATATATGAATCTGCAATTCATTTTAATATTAGGATATGATCGATTAGATTGCTTTGAACTTTTTTTTCCCCGTATTTGACAATGTTTGACATTACATCATATTTTCATGTGTATGATAGATGATAGATTGAATTTGAACTGATTACCTTCGTATATTAATGTTACATTGGAATACACTTGATCCTGATTGTGAAATTGTGAACCTCATATAGTGCTTTGTGGTTAAATTAGTTACAAAAATGATATTAATTACAAGTGAATAAAATCAATTTAGATTAATTATTCACTCAAATTAAATATGATTGGAGTAAAACAATTTGATTCAATTGATTTTTTGATAGGTTCTTGATTTTAAAATTTTTGGATCCATTCGACTAAAAAACCAAATTAATTATATATATATATATATTAATATATATAATATTTTCTATATATATTAAGAAAAAATTGATAATAAATTTAATTAATAATATACTTAAAATATATTAATTTATTATATATACATATACAAATTTTAATCATAATAATTTAATATTAATTTTATTTATTTATAAATCTACATTAATATGAAATTATAAATTATATATACCTTTCACGTTTTGATGTGGTGGAAACTTAATAATTAGAAGTTATCTGTCCTTGTTCAAGTAACTCATGATATGTTGGCGATTCCAACCTCTACAGTTGCATCTGAATCATCTTTTAGCATAATTGGTAGGGTGCTTGATAGATACAAGAGATATGACAGGCATTGAAAAAGTTGAATTAAGTAATTATAATTTTTTATTTTATTATTTTGTTAATTTTTTTTATTTTATTTATACATTTTAGAGATGTCAAAGATTGAGATTATAGATTTCATTTTCGTTGTTAATGAGTGTAGAGTTTACTAATGTATTTTTTATTTTTAATATTATTTTATTTTGTTTTGTGTTTGTTTTATTTTATGGATGTTAATTTTTTTTTTTATAATTGAAAAAGAGAGGATTCGAATCCTACTCTTTAAATAGAGAGATTATACATTAACTAATGAACCAAATGCTCGGATGCTTATGGATGTTAATTTTATTTTTTTTAACTTTTTGTTATGTTGAATCTCAAATATTAATTTGATGATTTATGTAAAAAGACATAATTATGTGAGTGAAAGAATAAATGCATGTTTTTTTATGTTTAAATTATTTATATATTTTATAATTATAGATAAAGTTTATAAGTTTTAATAATATAATTTATAAAAAAATAATAAAATTTTGATTTATTGATCCAAAATCAAACCAATCAAACTAATTTTATGTTTAGTTAATTTGAACCCCTTTTATACTTAATCAATTTTAATCAATTTTTTAAAAATAAATAACCTTTTTGATCCAAACCGCCAAATCTATCAATATGCTCACCGCAAACATCAGTTGCTTGGGAAAGGATGTAGGCCACTAGTTTGTTGCTTTGCATGACTGTTGACCATAAACTCGGAAGTTGAAGGACAGGGGGACCATTTTCACTTTGGTTTTTGAGTTGGCATTTTCAAAGTTTTCGAATGGGAAAAAGAAGGGTTTTGCTTGTTCAGATCCCATAAAGATTGGATAACTATTGGTGTATGATTTGTTTGGATAAGCATGCCTTGGACGTCTTCGTCACCCTCTCAATTATTTATTTAATATTATACCAGTATCTTCCAATATATTAGTATTTGATATCCGAGCTGCCAGCAATCCTGGAAGAAAAAAACTGAGTGGAAAATAATTTTACGAGATGATGTGGAGAACTGATCAATGGATATGCCTATGAGAAATAAAGACAAAAGCCAATGAAGTGTCTTAAGGTGGTTTAAACCGTAGTAAATACAAAGGCCGGGAGAAAAATGGCCTGGTTAATCCGTAAGCATAATCTTTATCCTAGAAAACATTGAGATAACAGATTATATTGAAGGTTTAATTTTCTGACATCTAAACGTTAAATTCAGGATCCAAAGCTCGATTGCTTGTATCAGCAACAAGGCCATTGCGGGCACCTGTCGACTCTTTTCATTGCTCACATTTCTCTGATCTTACTGATCACTCTGTTTGCAGTTCCCCAAGGAAATGGCTTCGTTCAAAGGCAGTACGTTCCTTTTTCAGCTTGTCCTTTTTCCCAGCAAAAGTTGTACGTATTTTTTCTGTTTTTCTTTCTAACTGATATACTTGGATAGATGAGATTGAATGATGTGGATGACACCCAATCAAGATCATCGTCTTCACCCCAGATCAATAGGTATCTGACTTCTGAAATCTGTTTTTCTGGTTATTCTAAGAGATTAGTCATTAGATGTTAAAATTCAGTGCTTGGTCCAGTTAAGAGTCCAAGCACCGATTGAACCGAACGATCAGTGTATAGTTTCAGCAGTTGGTCACTTTAACCAGTTTAGCTCTGTAAAGAACGGAAGCAATATGGACCTTGCTAGGAGGACTGGTGTTCTTAGAATTTCATCTTATTTGTTGCCAGTTGGTGGCGGTGCCATACGTCAAAAGAGTAGTTGATTCCGCAAATTTTTGCTACCGTTGAAGCTTTAGATTGATTTAATATGGACCCAATTTTCCTTTTCCAATCCTTCCCATTCCCACCTATTTCCCTCCTGTAAAATAGAAAACCTGGATGATGATTTCAATTGATGAAATTCCACGGCCAGCATCAATGCATCTATAACTTTTGCTTACAGTAGGATAGTTCTTCTTTCCATTAAATTTCCTGGTATTTTCAGTTTTGCATTGCCTACTTTAATCATAGCCTTCTCCATCTACAGGAGGCCCCCAGTTTCACAGTTGGAGGTTTCAAGCAATTCCCTTGCTCTACACGAATTTGCTGGCTCTGAAGTGCAGAATGTGAATAATTCTGGTGTCAGGGTGGACTTGTTTGATGAGTTGAAACAGAGATTTCTGAGTTTTAAAAGGCACAAATATTTGTAAGTACCACTTAGCAGTCTGATTGTAAATGAGGTTTTCCTTCATGTGAAAAAAAAAAGGTTATTTTTTTTGTATGCCTAGTAAATTTTCCCTTTCAAGCAGGGAAGAATTGGAGCATTTTCAAACCCTTAAAGAAGCTCAATCACCCAAGGTTAGAAGCGAACTCTCTTTATCTCTTATCCATCACTCTCTTCTAAGCTTTCTATATATATAATCCTGTTTTTAGTATGATACTATCTGTTTCACTGTGTCTATCAAACTTGACCGATTACTAACAAGTTCAAAAACAGTTCATGGTAATTGCTTGTGCAGACTCCAGGGTATGCCCTTCTACGATTCTTGGATTTCGACCTGGAGAGGCCTTCATGATTCGAAATGTTGCAAATCTTGTTCCTCCGTTTGAGGTATTTGGCCCATGGTGCTTAACTTTACTAAAACTCTTCTCCTCCATATCCTTATCATATTCAATTGTAACTGACATTAATGGATTTCTAAATATCAAAGCATGGAAAGCATATAATCTGCCTTATTCTTCACAACATATAACACCGTTCGTTATTTTCCTGTTCACCAGAATGGACCATCGGAAACTAATGCTGCCCTTGAGTTTGCAGTAAAAACTCTTGAAGTAAGTGATTATTTGCAAGATACATACCACGTTTTCTGTTTCTGTACGACAAAATTTCCTCGAATGTGCTTATGAACAATGCATGTTGGAACTGCTGAGTTGTCGGGCATAACAACTTTTCCTTTTCCATGATGAAGCTTAATTCTGGTTATTTCTAATTTGGGTCTGTTGCTTAATTTAAAATGTAGGAAATGCTCCATTGAAAAACTCTAGTACTAGTATTTAACAGGTTTGAGTTGGAGGAGGGCATGCTCACCACCTATATAATCATATAAAAAGAGAAGAAGAAGCATTCATTGTCTAAACAGATTGGGAGGCTTATTCATTAACAATGGAGGATTCGATGCAAAATTTAATGGTTTTCCCTGTGAAGCATTGATTTACTTGCTTCTGAATGGGCTGCGTGATCTGAATGAATTCAAAATGTAGATCAGAAGCAAACTTTTGTCCATGTCTGTGTCTCTGATATACCATGTACTTGCTTAATTTGGATATAAAAATGGTTTTTGCCATCAGTAGGTTGAAAACATATTAATCATTGGTCACAGTTGCTGTGGAGGAATTCAAACCCTTATGAGCATGCGAGACGATGGAGACTCAAGGTGACGATACATAACTCCTCTTAATTACTCATGGTAAATTTCCTGCTATGGTTTCTCATTGGAGCTTGTTTTTGTTCTGAGCAGTTTTATCAAAAGCTGGGTTACAACAGGGAAAGTTGCCAAGTCCAGAACAGAAGCTGCGGCAAACCACCTTAGCTTTGATCAACAATGCAGACTCTGTGAGAAGGTCAGCACTCTCTTCTTAGATCATCATTTCAAAATTCTGTACCGGAAACTATGTTAATGGAGGGATTATATTCAACATCAGGATTCCATTGAATTTTGTTGCAGGAATCCATAAACCGCTCACTACTGAACTTGCTAACATATTCCTGGATAGAAGACAAGGTGAGGGAAGGACTGCTTTTTGTTCATGGAGGATACTATGATTTTCTGAATTGTTCATTTGAGAAGTGGACGCTTGATTTCAAGGGAAGCAGTGGTGAAGAAGGGGCCAGGCTCTTAGTCAAAGATCAAGAACTTTGGTGCTGATTGTCTTGCCTTTGTATCCATCATAGATGGAAATCTTCCTTCCCGTAAAGATCGAAAATGTAAATGAAATTGATTTGAAGATCTTCATAGGGACTAATCATTGTTATAAGACCAAAAAAATTATACCACTACTATGCCACATTATAATACAGATTTTTGTGGAAATGAATTGAACCACATTGCATTTTGGAATTGTTAGATCGATCTTGAACTCAGTTATGTAATTGTGGAATTGAATCGGTGGTAGATTTGGACAGTGTAGGTTAAATATTGAGGTGAATATGATCAATCTTGCATTTTCAATTTTGTTAATGTACAATGTTTATACACTATCACTTAATCACATGGTGTTATTTTATAAACATGCAAAAGGTAAAAGTTCAAAAGTCATTCAAATGCTTTTAAAATTAGGAGTAGTTATTTTTAAAGTTTTCAACTTTTAAATTTATATAATAAGAAAGTGAAGGTGTTTGATTTAATGATTAATATATTTATATATTAACAGTATATATAAAATATAATTTTTTTAAATTTAATTAAATACATTTTACTATTCAATTTATGATATATTTCAACAAAATTGTTTTAATTAAATCCGAAACTTACATCTCACCCTCCTAAACCTAAAGCAATTAAAATAAAACGTATAATTTTGATACTTACATATGCATCCGGGGTAAAAATAAAGTTTAAAACCTTAGGGGTGTAAATTAAGTTTTGAAGGCATTTAGGGGGTCAAAGTATAATATTCATAAAAGAGGTTAAAAACACATGCAAAAGGAGAGAGAAACAGAAGAAAACAAACCTCAACTTGAAAGGTAACATCAAAGCTGCACAAACACAAAGACAAATTAAAACAGAGCTGCATTTGCAGGGAAAAGAAAACCGGGAGGAGACGAGTCGAAAGCCCAAATCATGATATCTCAGTTCTTCGTGCTCTCTCAGCGAGGCGATAACATAGTTTTTCGCGATTGTCAGTCCCCTCTTCTTCTACTCTCCCCCTCTTACTTTCTCTCTGGATCTAAACTTCAATTTCTTTTTTATTTTTCCCTTTTGCTATATATTTTTCTCGTTGAAAGCTCGCGATATAGGGTTTCTATTCAGATCCTTTACTTTTAAGTTTTTCTCAATAATTTGCGCGATAATTGAGTTTATAGATCTGGGTTAATTCGTAGTCGATCCTTGTTCAGTTCAATTGGATAGAAAAATATATGATGTAAAACGATCCTTCTCCTAGGCTGCATTTCAATATATAATTTTTGCTGATTTAGCTCTCATTTTTTGCCTTTATTTTTCTTTCCCTTGTCGAACCTTAATTTTCAAGTCCATTTGGATCAGCTGTCATTGCTTCTCTATTGATAAACGAATGATTTGAGCTTTGAATCGATTTTTCATGTTAACTTTCTGTAAAATTAATAGGAATAATGGGCCTTGCAAACTATATAAGGATTTCTGGATAATGAAATTCATGATGCCTCTGGAAATTTCTTGACGTTTTTATGAATTTTCATGATTGGCACTTAAACATGTAGATTAATGCAAGATAATTAAGATTAGCAGGTATATATTTTCCTTTGATTTGATTCTATTGAAGGGAAAGATTTTTACAGTCCAAGACTTGTTTTTGCCTTGACACTAATAAACAATTGTTACTGCAGATCGTGGTGAAGTAGCGAAAGGAAGTGCAGAGATATTCTTCCGTAAAGTTAAGTTTTGGAAAGAGGATGGACAAGAGGAGGCACCCCCTGTCTTTGTAGGTATTATCTTACTAAAGAATGTAATTCAGGCAGTATATTTTTATACAGGTGGAACAAATGATTTTGCGTTAATGGAGTAATCTATGTATTTTATCTCTACATGGTACATATACCTATTTATATGTTAAATTTTCTCGATTGGTTCATTCACTTCCTATTTTTTGGTTCAATGGCCCGTTTATTTTCTGATGGATATTTTATTACTTGATTATTATAGTATCCAAGCTGATGCAATGCTCTAATTGTTTTATATATTTCTTTTTGATCGATAGAATGTGGATGGTGTGAACTACTTCCATGTGAAGGTTGTTGGGCTGTTGTTTGTTGCAACCACAAGGGTTAATGTGTCACCATCTCTTGTCCTGGAACTTCTGCAAAGGATTGCTCGTGTCATTAAAGATTATTTAGGGGTTTTAAGTGAAGATTCACTGCGGAAAAATTTTGTACTTGTGTATGAGTTGCTGGACGAAGTCATTGTAAGTTTCTTTTCATACTAAACTTTTCAGTGCTATATTCTTACTATTTTTTGTGAAAAGCTGCTGCTCGTAGCCAACGACGAAGGGATTATTGCATCAGGGGTTAGCTCAAGAAGTCAATATTAGTTTATAATAGACTGCATTTTAGAATTTATTTCTACATTAGAAAAATTATTTTGCTTCCAATGAAATATGCTAAACTTTTGTTACTCTGGTGAAGTATTCACTGTTCTTCAGAAAAGATTTAAACTGACCCTCCCTACTGTTTTTTTTTTTTCAAAAGGACTTCGGTTATGTGCAAACAACATCTACTGAAGTTTTGAAGTCCTATGTGTTTAATGAGCCAATAGTGGTTGATGCTGCGCGTTTGCAACCTCTTGGCCCTGCTGCCATCTTTATGGTATGATGAGATTACGTGATTATTAACCTTCAAATAAATGGTACTCTCTTTTTTATCGACATGCACTTGTGAAGCAATTGATTTCTCAAATTTGGATGCATGCAGCAAGGATCCAAAAGAATGCCTGGGACAGCAGTTACGAAGTCTGTTGTAGCCAATGAGCCTGGAGGTCGGAAGAGAGAGGAAATTTTTGTGGATATAATTGAGAAAATCAGTGTCACATTTAGCTCTAGCGTGAGTAACTGCATTCTTTTTATATTTGGATTCAACATTTTAAATTGTACAAAATTTCGAGTCATCAGACATTTATAATCTAATACTAATGCATACAATCACTAGTTGAGTTGAGTCAGGCCAACTGGGCATCATTAAATATTTGTGGCTGAGTTGAAATATTATCTTATTTGGTAGCTTGTTTTTTCGTATTTGTTCCCATTCTCTCTCTCTTTTTGAATAAACTTAAGTTAAATAACTACCATTCTGTTCTTTCTCTCCCCATTTTCAAAGTTCTCTCTCTCTCTGCAGTGGTTTATTTGCAGTTAATAAAGTTTTTAAACAAAAAGTTTGCAGTCCCACACATAAACAGACTCCCATGATGTAGTGCATAATTGTATGAACCACAGTTAACCAATTCAATGATGTTTTAAACAGGGATATATACTGACTTCCGAGATTGATGGCACTATTCAAATGAAAAGTTATCTGACAGGAAATCCAGAAATCCGGTTAGCACTTAATGAAGACCTGAGCATAGGAAGAGGAGGGGGATCAGTCTATGGTACTGCCTTCGCACATTCTTAGTAATTATACAGTTTTGTTTTTGAGAATCATCTTTCTATAGAGAGGATGCCTTCAAGTTTTCATCGCGAATATTTAACTGAAACGAAGGCTCTAATATATGAGATCTGTGTTGCCATGTGAGGTATATTTTTTTAATGAGCACTATTGCCAAGTTTTTGTGCTTGATGAATTATTTTTTTTAAGGTTGCTTGGGAGGATTATTTCCTTTTCTTGTTTGAGTGTTCTGAGATTCAGCCATGATTCTCAATTTTAACATGTTGCAACTATAGTCTTTGATATGAATTTTCTTGGCAATATCATTTAACCTACTTTTTGTATCTACCTTTCACCCACTGTTTCAATCCAGCGTAATTTTTTAATAAGCAGTATTGCGAATTATTGTAATTGATTTTGTGCTTGATGAAGTTATTATTTTAAGGTTGTTTCAAGAGGATTGTTTCATTTTCTTGTTTGAGTGCTATGATATTTAGCCATGATTCTCGACTTTAACATGTTGCAACTATTATCTTTGATTTGAATGTTCTTGGCAATATCGTTTTCACCCACTATATCAATCCAATGATTTGCCATTCTACTGGGTCCGCTTGTTGTGGCAGATTATAGGAGTTCATCCGGTGCAGGGCCAGTGATACTCGATGATTGTAATTTTCATGAATCAGTGCGTCTTGATAGTTTCGATATGGACAGAACTCTGGCTCTGGTGAGTGAAACTTAGATGATAGCATCTAGAACATTGTGCAGAGATTTGTAGGGACTATAAATATTTTTTGCATCATTTAGGCACATGTTTTCATTCTGCTATTGTCTTTCAGGTACCACCAGATGGTGAATTTCCTGTCATGAACTACAGAATGACGCAGGAATTCAAGCCTCCTTTTCGTATTAACTGTTTAATTGAAGAAGCAGGACACCTTAAGGTGAGCTTGTATTTCTTGACTTCCATACATCATGATGGTTTCATTACATCCTTTTTTTTCCATACCCATAAGCATGTAATATTTCCTAAAATATTAACGAGATGAAAAGAACTTATTTTATTTACGAATTCGTTTAGTTCTATAATAAATTTGAAATTATTGAGCATTTTCCTGCTTCACTTATTTATACTTATGCTTTGCTATTAAAATTTTAGGCAGAAGTAATTCTTAAAGTACACGCCGAGTTCCCCTCGAACATTACCGCAAACACAGTTGTTGTGCAGATGCCACTTCCTAAATATACTACCAGGTATTTTCCTTTTCCCATCTTTTATACTTGGTAAATTTTATGTTGATTACATCTTTTATACTTGGTAATTTTCAGAGCTAGTTTTGAGGTGGAACCTGGAGCTGTTGGGCAAAGAACAGATTTCAAAGAAGCAAACAAGAAACTAGAATGGGGTTTAAAGAAGGTAAAAATATTTTACAGATGCTTTGAGAAGTTTTCACCATCAAATACTTTCGGTTATGTGATAGCTTTTTCCCTTTTGATGTCTTAATCATGATTTTGCTATGCTTGGCAGATTGTTGGTGGATCGGAACATACACTTCGTGCAAAGCTGACATTTTCACAGGAATCACATGGTACATATCATCCATAATTTATTATTTAAAAAGAATTTCTTTTTCTAAATTTTGTCTTTCTTGATGTGATAAGCTCATTTGAGAATGTGTTAAATTCATTTTTCATTGATGAAATATTTATGGTTTAATTCAGCAAACATCACGAAGGAAGCTGGACCAGTTAGCATGACTTTCACAATACCGATGTATAACGCGTCAAGGCTTCAGGTAAAGATACTTAGTGCTGGTTGCCTAGTGTGGGTTGAGACCTCCATATTTTGGCTGATAACAGCAAAAGTTTTATCAGATCTATGATAAAGCCTGGGATGGAAGAGGTTAAAATGTAGAAGCTATATCATCTACCAGATCTTTATTCTTGCCATCTAGAATGCTTTGTTAAGATGATTTTAAGTCAACAATATAAGGGCTGTTGTTTAGTAGTGAAGTCATTTATTCAAGCAGTTTGATAGCACAGAGAACAAGGATTGAAGTATCAGCAATGTTTCTAAATCCTAATTCTATTTTCAAAGTGCTTCAAAGATTCCTAACATCAAAATCTCTCCTGATACAGGTGAAATACTTGCAGATAGCAAAGAAATCTAGTTCCTATAATCCATATCGATGGGTGAGATATGTTACTCAGGCCAATTCATATGTTGCTCGAATATGATATGGTGGAATCTCCATTCTTTTGTATGTTTCATATATGTCGGCTCCTTGGTGTCACTTTATTTTTCTGAACTAGATTATACTTTTTTGCTGAATCACACCATATTTTCAAGTTGTATCATCTGGTGAAATTTATCTAATTTGTATATTAGTGATGTTGAATAGAAAATCTAGCACAATTTTTTCCCCTGCTGGTTATGAGAGAATTCCAACTGGTAAAATATGTTATTTAAGAAGCCTTTCTGAACCCATGCTATCAGAGCAACAGGTAATCTACTGTCTACTGCCTAATATTTGAATGAACGTTAAGCATTGAAATTTCTATTAACTTTGATAGAATTAGTTCCAATTTAATAATTTTTGGAAATTATATTTCAACTCCTTGGAATAGAGCTGTTCACCCAACGTTGAACAACCCTATTTTTGCAATTACTGCAAATGTTGCATGGTATTAACATTCTACTGTTAGAAACGAAAACAAACTTTCCATGCTTTTGCAAAGGCATGCTTGCCTCATTACCTTGCATACAGCCTCTTTCTGATTTTCCTACGCAGGAAATTCCACCTCTTACGCACCAAGTGCCTCGTCTTTGAAGCTGAACTTTCCCGACTTCCAGATATCCGACTTTCCTTAACCAGGTTTGCCCGTTCTAAAGGCTGAAACTGGCTGCTCTCGTCGAAGCCTGAAAGACCAAGATCAGCTCCAGGGACCAAGCATTTTCTCTTGCTTAAGCTCGAAAGCCTAATTTCTACCCGCAAAAGTTGGGTTTCTTTACTGGACCTAGTCCCTGGCAGTGCTTGCAATATCATAGTCCAAATGTTTTAGTCGACAAGTGTCAGTCCATGATTGTGCGCTTTCCTTTTTCTTTTCTGTGTCATCCCCCCTTCTTCCGCAGGGATTCAGGGAATGAGGCTAATACTATTTGTTACCTGTGTCTCCTTTTTGTTCCTGCTTGGCTTTAATCTCCGAATTATCCCTATAATAGCAGGATTTGCACTAAGTCAGTTATCCTAAACTTGTATTATACAATCAGTTAAGGACACGCGGAGCACCCATTACCTTCATTTTGACAAAAACAAATGCTTTTCCATCTAGTAATCTGATTCTTTTTTTCTTTAAAATATTCTTACTTTGCCATCATTAAGGCATTTCTTTGGATAATTTTTTCCATTGTTGGTTGCTAGTATTATTCAATTATAGTAATTCCACATCCGACAACTTAATCCAAGTAACCAATGAGAGCTGTCCTGGGTAGAATGTTTTTCGCGGTTCAAGACTCTCTGACAGAATATGTTCCCATAGTCAAAACTCAAATTTGGCACCTATAAACTCCCTAAATAAAATAAAATATGATACGAAGAATAGTCAAATGAAAATAAAACTAAAATATTCCATCATTCTCTAGAGAACTGCTTCAACTCTGATTATGCCCCTCCCCCATGTTATTATATTACACAAACTTAACGGTCAAACTAGTCCATCACTTGGGTATTTCATGTCGTTATTTTATTCAAGCAATAGCTCACCTCTGACGTGGGCAACCCTTTGTTTTCTTCTTTAGTTTTTTCTCGATTCTCTTGGTGCCAACCCAAGCTTTGTAATTAGATGCTGTATTTATCTAGCTACACAAAGCATTGTTGGTGTTTTTATGTGTACCCCAAACTTTCCATTATTCCTACAAACATTTTCACTAAATTTCCTTTAACTTTTAAAGTTTATTATTTTACTTAGTTAATCTAAATCGACTTCGTAAAAAATGAGTTGATTTTAAGTGTTATCTCGTGATTTAATAAACATTTTTTTAACTTTCACACTTTATCTTATACAAATCAAATTAAATATCTTATTTTTAATTGATTTAATCAGATAGATAAGACATGTAACTTCTTTCGCTTTTGTATTAATGAGGAAATGACTAAAAGGAGCCCTAGATGATTGAGATGACGCATATTTCAACTCTATAAAACTATTTAATTAACCTAGTGGCTAATCCAGCTTCTTTCTTTTTTTTTTCAATAAGCCTCATCAAAGGCAGCTATTAACTATCAATCCTTGTTGTGTGTTTTATTCATTGATAAGTAAATATTTTTCTTCGGTGTCATTAAACGGTGAAGGAAAACGCGCATCATTCTCTCTCCCTCCCACCAATTCGCTCACCCCTTTATAACAAAGTCAAATGATAAAATAATAGGAAAAACGAAAGCCGCCCTTGGAAACCGATTGCAAATGCGTCAAACACGTACGGCAAATAACAAAGAATTTGGGTTTTTTTTTTTGTCTTAAAAAATAAAAGAAATTAAATATGGATAAAATTATAAGTTAATCCATTGCTAATTAGGGCATTATGCAGCAGGGAAGGCATAACATTTTTTTTATTTGCTTTACACTTTATACCAATCAGCACAGAAGGGGAACTACAACGTCTGAGTCAAGCTTTCACCTTTTGGCTTTTGCTTTGTCTTTAAAATCTGTTGTTTCAAAGCCAATATTTCCTTATTTATGCTGATGTTTTACTTTCCGATGCTGTTGCATACATGTCTTATTCGATTTTAGTTACTCAAACAGGCAAATTCTGCTTTTTTCCTTATCCTTTCATTGCTTTGTCCGTCATAAAGTTATCCCATGCTTTGGACTAAAGCTTTTGCTATAAATTTCATTTCTCAAAAATAAAAAAATAAATTCATAAAATTATAATCAAAATACGCATACTATTCGTGAATAGTCGAATACTTTAAAAACCAACAAAATAACTCTAATCTTGTTTTATTATCTCAACTTAAAATGTTTCATTGTCTATAAAGTTTATAATCCAAAAATTTGTTCAAATATAAGAATGGATCATGCTCATAAATGGGTAATAATTAGTTAGAGATATGGAAATTAATGAAGAAAAAAAAATTGGAAGAAACAAGGAAAAAAAGTAACGACGGGGATGCTCCCCAAAATATAGTAACGAATCTGAGTTGCTATAATAAATTAAGGATGATGACTTGGACCATATAGAATGGGGTAGCCTAACTTGTCAAGTTTTCCCATACTTTTCCATGTGGGTGCTACGTAGCTGCACGTTCTTTATCCTTTAAAAGAGTAAGTTTCAACTAAGATTCTTGGGCAATCAGCTTCAACTTGTTATGCAATCCTTATCTTGGCACCCAGCTGCCTTTTTTTTTTTTTTTTAGTAAATAACCCGGCTGCTTCTATCCACCTACATCAATAGTCTATGGTCAGATTCATTGTTTCCACTATAAACTTTTTTTTTTATAAAAAAATAAAGAAGAAATTGCATTCTTTCTCTCTTCGGACGATACATCAATTCTCATAAATAGTATTTTAAAAAAAAATTCGTTTTTTAATGATATAAATAACGTATTTTTAAAGGGATATTCGGGGTGTTAAAGATTTGGGATTTCAATTGGAATTATGAGATTAATGAATGAGTTTATAAGATGTAAAAGAATTGCTTTTCTTATGTAGTTTAAGATCTTATATATATATATATATAAAAGATGATATACTTTATATGTGTAGTTTCTTGCAATACAATGATTAAGAAATATAGTGCGAATAATTTTTTAGATTTAAATTAAACCTCGGTTTCTCTTTTTATTCTCAATGAAATATTTATATTATTGTTTTAGAATGTCTCCTATTAACGTAATTTTTTAAAAATGGGAATCCTTTCTTTTGGATATTATGTTTCATTAAAATACTAATTTTAGGTAAGATTTTTTAATTTTTATATTACTTTAAGGGTAAAATTTATAAAAAAATTAAAAAATCTTTTATTTCTTACAATTTTGTGACATTTAAAAAATAAATAATTTATCATCCAAGTTAACAGTGAAAAGAAATAGCATTTCAATTGACTTTGTGATATATATATATATATATATATATATATATAATATTACTTTAATTTAGGAAATAATCATAAAAGGGAAAGTGAGAGGAAAATGTAGTCAAATAAAGGTAACTGTTAAGAAAGACCCCACAGGACCAAACCCTACATACGGTATGCGTACTCAAACCTACACTTGAATTACAACAACAGTGAAAGAAGAGAAGGCTAATTGTTTTGGTATATAGCACGCGACAGGATTTCCTTGGGCCCACTTTTGATATTTACTTTTCACATTTCTCTTTTTTTTAAAAAACAAAAAAGAAAAAAGAATAGCAATCTTCTCTGACTTTTGGGGTTTGCATAAAATTCCAAAATGTGCTTCTTAAGCAAAATGATTGTAAGCCTTGAATTCCCTTGGATCGAGTCATGTAGTAGTGCTAATGCATATACCCAATTTACCCACCACACAACAAAAGGAAACGCCATTTCCATTTTAACATATTAAGCACATGAGAATAGAGAAGGTAACCCCCTTCTTGTCAAAGTAAGTGAGCTGAGATTTTCAACATTTTTATGTGAGAGAGAGAGAGAGAGAGAGAGACAGCAGTCTGGGCTAGGTAGACTTAGACACTCGGGTGCGGACAGCATTATTATCATAACAGTAGAGACAATAAAACATCAAACAAAGATGAACCAAAAAGGAAAGAAGGGAAGAAGAAATTGTGGTAAGCCCAAATGAATGGAGCTTAAAAAATGGAAAAATAAAAAGAAAAAAAAGGAAGGGCATCCCCCATGACCCAAAAGAAGAACATCAAGGAGTCATTGTCAATCCACTCGGTCGGAAGTCGGGAGGACCCAGAGGCCAAAACTCTTCTCCTCTCTCTCTGTCTCTCCTTTCAAACTTGAAGAAAAACAAAGGCGGTGGAATACTTAGCTAACCAATGTCCCATACTTTCCCATTTTGTCAATTTCTTGCATCTCTCTCTCTCTCGTTGGATGTGTGGACCCTACTTTACCTCCAACCAGCGGCGCCATTAGTCTTTACTTGGTTTCAAAGCTCACCCACCTGCCGCTTCCCCCATTTCCCATCTCCCCTTTCTCTCTCTCTCTCTCATCCGTTCCCATTTATTATTCCCCTATAAACAAATCCAAACGCCACACCTCTCTTCTTTCTACACCTCCTTTCTCTCTCTATCCCTCACAGTTTTTCTTCCCCCACAGCCCATCTCCCCTCCCATGCCATCTTGTTGCTTCTCTTGTTCTTTTCTTGCCTTTTCAATTTCTTTCCCCTTATTTTATTACAAAATCTCACATCCAAAATCGCACCAATCATACATATAGACAAAGAAATTTATATTTTTTTATAGAAAAAAGAAAAAATTTAGGAGCCCATTTCAAAAAAAAAGAAAAAGAAAGCAAATCCCCGCACAACATGAAAGGTGAATATGTAGAAACCAAAAATGAGAACCCCAACAACATGTTTTCTAAACTCCACCACTCTCATCAACAGCACCAACACCAAAACCACCCTTTCTCTCATCACTTCCAACTCTCTCGCGATTCCCAAACCCCTGACTCTGAAGACACCAGTCGCACCACCACCCCTACCACCAAGGACCCCACCACCAACCACAACTCCACTCTCCCTAGTGGTGGCGGTGGCGGTACTAGCGGTGGCGATGGAGCTACCATCGAAGTCATTCGAAGACCAAGAGGCCGTCCTCCAGGCTCCAAAAACAAGCCGAAACCACCCGTCATCATCACTCGCGAACCCGAGCCCGCCATGAGTCCTTACATTCTCGAAATCCCTGGAGGAAACGACATCGTTGAAGCTATCTCCCGTTTCTCTCGTCGCAAAAACATTGGCATCTGCGTACTTACAGGATCTGGAACCGTTTCGAACGTAACTCTCCGTCAACTTTCAACGACTCCGGGAGCTACCATAACTTTCCATGGCAGATTCGACATCTTATCCCTCTCCGCCACGTTCCTACCTCAAACGACGTCGTGTCACATGCCGAATACGTTCTCTATCTCTTTAGCGGGTCCTCAAGGACAGATCGTTGGGGGGTTCGTAGCTGGCTCATTGGTAGCAGCTGGCACCGTGTTCATAGTAGCTGCTACTTTTAACAACCCTTCGTATCATCGGTTACCAGGAGAAGAAGAAGCGAGGAATACAGTGTCGTCAGGTGGTGGTGGTGAAGGACAGTCGCCGCCTTTGTCTGGTGGCGGTGGAGATAGTGGTCACGGTGGTGGGGTAGATTCTTGCGGGGTTTCGATGTATAGTTGTCATTTGGGTGGGTCAGATGTGATTTGGGCTCCAACTGCTAGACCACCACCGCCCCCACCGCCTTACTAATGAGGTCGAAGTTGTAGTTTATTCAGTTCTTTCCTTTTCTTTAATTTTATTTCTTTGGAGAGCACTGTGAATTAATGGGAGTTATCTAATCTTTTTTTTCTCTTTCTTTGTTTTTCTTTTTGGGGTTATGTAGTGTTTTATTTCGTCATGATATGATCATTAATTATCTTTGTTTAATCTTAAATTATAAATTTTAAGTTAATTGATCTTCTATTTAGCAGTTAATCTTTTATTCTGGATGAAATGTGAATGGGTTTGAGCTGATAGAGCAAAGTCACTGGCTTTGAGCTAAGAGGTGAAGCCGTGGAAAATCTTCTTTAACGAGCGTATGGATTGTCATACGTCAAAATCTAACGTTCTTCTGGTTAAACTGGTTAAACTGGTTTGCTTTCATCGTCACTGTTTATTATTACATGTTAGATATTTGCCGAATTCTTTGCGGTGGCCTGCCTTTTCCCATTTTATTTATTTGATATTTTGGTTGCAAATGGGAGAGCTTTGCTTTGAAGTTTGAAACTGATCAACATATCTCTGCACTCTTCTGCAGCCACTGGCTGAAGATAAATGCTGATTCGATTGATCTTTTCCTTGGCTCTTTTCTTTACCTTCTTCATTTAGATAAAGCGTGTGCCAGAAGAAAACATGGCTAGGGTTATGCCTGCCAGTTTTCTTTTCAGTCTAACAGGGAAAAGAGGAGGGAGGAAAGACGAAAAAAGAGGGTTTGGAGTTTTTGCTTTTGCCCAATACACTCTTGAAAGCTCTCAAGTCATACCCCACTTTACTATTTTTTTTTTCTTTTTCTTTCTGATCATCTGTGTACTTTGGTTTGTCTCTTTCTAATTGGATCTTTTCGTCGATGGGAAAAAAAGAAAGAAGGCATGATGAAAGCAAAGCAGGGATTGGGGGTGCCAGGGCTCATGGCTTTCCTCTCCGTAAACTCTTTGGTTCTTGAGCTGCTGGTTACCCTGCTGCCTACTGTCTACTGTCAACAGCTTCTCACCCGAGCGAGTTAAATGACACTTGTGTTTGGCCCTGAATGGTCATATTTCATGGAGATAAGACATTTATTGCCTGATCCTGTCAGTTTTTTTTTTTTCTCTTTCTTCAAAGTTATGTTGGAGATTGTTTCTTATCATTGTTTGCCTCTTCGGGTTTTCTTTCTTTTCTTTATCAGTTGAATGTTCCTTCAGGTTATATGATTGGAAGGGTTTTGGCATTAATACTTGAATTTTAAGGGTTTCACCATCATCTATTAATGTTTTCGTACAAAATAGAATAGAGGAAATACTTACGCATGCATTACATGAATTGCATTTTCCTGGCAGGTTATTATAATTTTCTTCTTCTTCTTTTATTTATTTATTTTAATTAAAAACAATGAAGACAGGCTATCGTATTATACTAAACTTATAACATGATTCATTCCCTAGGCCACAATTTGCAGTTCCCTAAGAATATTCCTCACTTTTATGTCTCATCATTTGTATCTTGTTTCTTTATTTTATAAGCATCTTTTTTTAATTATTTTTTCCTAAACTTTTTATTAAGAAAAAAAAAAAAGAGGGAATGTAAACTTCTTGCCAAGTGACTCAATCATGCAGGGTCAGAAGTATTCAATGACTGGACAATTAACGGGCATTAATTAGGAATGCAATACTTCAGTTTCCTTCAATTTCTGACCCAGTTTTTTTTTTAAAAAAAGAAAGAAATATTACATGCTTCAATTTCTGTCCTTTACATAGAATTCAAATCATGTTCTAACCTCTTGTAAAAAAAAAAGAGATTTTATGAAGTATGTATCATGCTATGGCAGAATAATAATATAAAAAAGAAAGCAAAAAAGCTTGATTTAGTCTTCATTATCAATTAAGCTTAATTATTTTCTCCCCAATATATCCAAGCAATTAATAGGATTTTTGTTTCCAATTAATGGGTTAATGATCAAGAGTAGATTATCTTCTAAAAGCATTATAATATCAGTTATTTTTCCCCCTTTCTCCCCTTATTATTTCTTTCATTTTAATTTTCTCTTGTTTTGAACAGCTAATCTTTTGTTTTAACTTTTAATAGATAATTAACTCCTTTTTTCTAACTATTTCGACACTCCTGCCCAATTTTTAATTGGTCTACTTTATTAAATGGATAATACTACTAAATAAGTAATTAAGAGCATTAAAAAAAAGGATAATTCAATGGTTCTGTTTACTTACTGCTTTCTATCCTACCTACAAAAACTGATACCTTTAAAGTTAAAGAGCAATGTTATGGTCCCCCAACCAAAACAAAAAAACACTTATTAGTTGTATTTCACAGGCTACAACGAAAATTTTGAATCTTTCAAAAGAGATTTTCCATGTTTGAGAATAGTCTTCATCAGAGTTTATCATTCTATTGAGATTTTCCGGCCGTATACCAATTTTGTGGGGGTACAGTACCGTTGGTGTATGTTTTCTTGGCTTGTATGTGTCGTGTACTTAAATAGTTGACAAAATTATTAATGAGGGAGGTTGATAAAATCAACTACCTAATATATAGGTTCCTTTTGGAGGAGCCTGCAAATAACTATATAGGTTGATCTTCTTAATTTACTCCATCAACCGCTTGTACAACATTTGTTCATTCATAAACATACTCAATAACGAGAGCATTTACCTAAAAATTGTCTCTGCCTCTTGTTCTTCCTCTATGCCTTTGTTTTTCCCGTTTGATAGTCATGAAAAATGGGTATTTGAATTTGAGTATACTTATTCTTTAGCTTCTCGATCTTTGTAGAGAAAATGGTAGGGGAGAGAAGAGGAAATGGGGGGGATTGATGGATGATGGTGTGGGATTGATGGAGGAAGGTGTAGAGGGAGTTTCAAAGAATTGGGTTGTTCAATTAACTTACCTTATCATGCTATTGCTGACATGGTCCATTACTACGATAGTGATGCACTTCAATTAATGCTACTATACGTACTGCTCTTATTTCTTAACAGCTCTATAAAGTTTGCCTCCTATTTTATGCACTACCCTGAAAAGATTAAAAGGCAATGAAACAAATGCCCAAATGAAAATTAGGAGGCCAATGCCCCAAGGCTGAGTTACTCGAAACTTCATTTCAATGAGGCTAGTATAGTAGTGTTCACCTTTTTTTCCGAGTTGGCTGGCAAGACTATGCAAGGCAGCCAGCCAATCTAAATACAGTGTGGGGGAAAAAAACCGTCATAACCTGGCGCCTCTTTATTTGACCTTTCTTTCCCTTGATTCCACGCGTTCTCCTCCATGCCTGCCAGGTCTTGGTTATGATTATTTATCATAAAATCATGTTATATTTTTCTTCTTCTCTAATACGACAAATCGGTCTTTTGATGGTTTAAACGAAATAAAAGTTGCATTGTGAAGCCACTTCTCTGAAATCTCCGTCGTGTTTTTTCTCCTAATAAAAAGTTATCCTTACGCAATGGCAAATGCCTGAACTTTCATCATTTTACCCAGTTGTTCAGTTTTGACTTGGTTTGCATTCTGTCGGGGTTCTTTGTAGTGCAATAAGATTCCCCAAATCTAGACTGCCCCGCTTGCTCCTTTGATCAATGAGATACGCAATAATTAACATATCGAAATAAATTACAATGATTGAATTAACATTTATCAAATTTAAATTATCTCGTTTGTTACTGTAATCCATAATCAATGCGATAATTGACATATCAAATAAATTATAATAATAGAAGTAAGATTTGTCAAATCTAAATTGTCGTGTTTACTGTTTTGATTCATGAGATACGCGATAATTGACATATCAGATAAATTATAGTGACAGAATTAAAATTTGTCAAATATAGATTGTTCTGTTTACTTTTTTGATTTATGAGATACACAATGATACGATAATTAACATATCAAATAAATTACAATGACAAAATTAAAATTTATCAAATTTAGATTGTCCCACTTACTACTTTGATCTATGAAATACGCGATAATTGATATATCAAATAAATTACAATGACAGAAGACGTTAATACATGAGTAATTGATATAGAGTTATAGATATACAAAAAATTAAAGATCGTTAACAATCTAAGTGACTCTCAAAATGACTCTGATATAATATTATGAGAATTTAAATTTTATATTATGAAATTATATATATTACAAAAAATTTAAAATATATATATTACTTAAATGAACGTAATAAACTCTTTAAATTATAAGAAAAATACAATAAGAACAAAGATTAAAAAAACTGTGTAAGAAGTAATTTTTGTTTAATTAGCATTACAGGGTCGAAAATCGAGCTTGATATATTCACGTTTTATGAGGTATTCTCTAGGGTAATTTTTGCTTCATTTCCGATACCAAATATCATAAAATCAAGAGGACAACAGAGGGATGAATAACAATCAGATTCCGAAATTGAATCACGACGAAAAAACACTTGGAGGCCAAAATTGACTCTGACGACTGTCCCCAGCGCAGCGCCGGTAATATCAGAAGCTTAATTAAACCTCACGTCCTTTATTTCCTGAAAATCTATAGCATTCTAGTATGCAACAAGGGTGCTGCTAATGCTTTATTTTAATACGTGGGGTGGATAATTCAATTTTTTATTAGTTTGACAATTATCAGTACGCATGTAAATGAAAGTCCTGACACAGAGATTAGACTTTTTTTCCAAAGTTTCAGAACAAATCAACTACTTTATCTTTTGCAAAAGAAATAGAATCTCCAACAGCATGACGTGTCTGATTGCTGCGTTGTAATCTGGTTGTAGTAGTTTTTTGTGATTAAATCAACCAAAAAGTTGTTGATCCACATGGTTATTTGTGATACTGGGAGGAGTGAGAATGTCCAATTTTTCAGCTCAGTGAATATGGGGTATTGGAAAGAAAGTAGTACTAGTTGTCCTTTATGGCATTTTTCTTGTGGTTGGGAATTGAGTTCAACGGTCAATGCAATGTGAAGCTATGGAAGGGACTTCTTAGTTTGTGTAGCTAATTTGAGGTAATTGGAGTTCGAGGAGAAAAACACTAGTGTGGGTTCAACTTTATGCTAATGTGAAGCTTGTAAAGATCCCTTTTTTGTAATTTGGTGGGTGATGCAGATCAATCAGGAAGAGAAATTCTGGATCATAATAATCAGGGAGATCCAATAGGGACAATGATGATTTGAAAAAAGAGAATCAAATCAGCTTTGCTAAGATCCTAAGTTTGTTTAACGGCAAGAACAAGACAGGCACCACCATTGTCTTTGAGCCGAAAAGAAGACTTGTTTTGGCACACTGATATATGTGGACGACAAAGATCTTTAGACCAACAGCCTAATTACATTCCTTGTCACAATTGCTGCTTTGCCCCGACACCTCCGAGACATAAAGGATTCAAAGAAGAGGCGGAGATGAACTTTTCCAGGCTCAAGATTTTTCCCGGGGAAAAAGCAGTGTAGAAACTTGAAAAAAAGTAAGCAAACCTTGCTATGAGTGTATCGTGAACCACTTTGTTGTGTGAACAAGAACAAATAAAAGAAAAAAGATAAAAAGAGCGCATGGGAAGATCAGCCAATGGAGAAGTTTGTGCAATTGCCCATTTTCGGGCTGATCTTTTCTCTTTGAAACAAGTTGGGGCCGGAGGGGGTCCCATGGTAGCTCCAAGTTGCTGTAAAGTTTCATCGAAGACTGACTTGTTTAAGCGATAGAAGTAATTGATGCTTAATAAAATGCATGCATTGCTTGGCAGTGACTTGTCGATGGCAGACTTTTACTGGCTTTCAATGTCGGCCAGAAGAAGCTACAATCCCCACTTGCATAGTTTTGTTGTTTCTCGATCAATAAAAGTCATTCCCCAGAAGGGAAAAAAACCCACTATTTCGAGATGATAATATATAAGCCTGGACTTCAAAACAAGCTTGGAAAGTCCAGCCCGAATTCCTTGTTTGCTCTTAATTTCATTCCTCAAATCCAAATCAAAATCTGGGTGTTTCTCAAAAAGATGATTAGCTAATCATCATTTAGGGTTTAAATTCGCTTTCAAAACAACCAACTCTTTCATTCTGTTTGTCGTTCGTGCATGCCTTCCACTTTTCAGCAATATCGCCACGTTTTCTAACCAAGGTCACCTAACTCGGGACACGGTTTTTCTTCGTATTGGCTGCCAAGTGAACCCAAAATATTTGACTTTCGATTGCCGTCAAACTCCTAACGCCCTGCTATCAAGAATTAGTAGGAGAAAGTTCTCCCAAAGTAAGCTAACTTTTTCCAAAGTGAATTTATAACGGGACAGTGAGCACACACACACATTCTGTACAATTTGAAGACCCCAGATCAAGACGTGACAAAATCAGGACTATGTTGCGTATCACTTTTTCTCATACCTTGAAATTGAAAGAAATTAAAGTTGACGAAGCATCTTTTTTCTAATTATACGTACATAGTACGTATGCTCTAACAACTCTTGACCTTAAAATATACACAAACATAATCTTTGCATTATTCAATACCTTACGAATCAATCAAGCAATCTCGTTGTGTTTCTCTTATTTACCTTGTATGTTTGGATTGCAGCCCAAAAAATATATACATGAATGAAGAAGAGGGAAAAAGAAAGGAAACTTTATGGATGGAGAGAAGCCCAAGACAGAAAGCATAAACATCTTTGGATTTGGCAGATAACATCCTTAATTGTATTTATTTTAGTATTGACTCAATTAAAAGTTACTTTACGTGGGCATCGCCAAAAAAATTGAAGGATAAGGCAAGGACGGGAGGCATGTATTTACTAAGTCCCTTCCATTTCCTCTCCTAACTCCCATCCTGAACGTACCTTTGAAGAGCTTATGCCTATTTACTCCTTCCACAGCGCCCTTTCTTACTGACCCTCACGGATCCGATAGGTTAAAATCTTAGTCCATGTTCTTTGCATCAATAAAATTCAAATTCTTTGACCAAACAAGGTTCTTGAATGCATCAATCTCTTAGCTTTGACTGAAGAAATCCCATTATTCAAACATTGCAACAAATTCCAAGTTGTCAAAAATTTCTCTATCGTTTTAATTTGAATTTTTCCTTGCAATGGTAACAAACAAGTACAGTACCGTCAAAGTGACACTATGTACAGATGGGTCTACGTGCAGGCAGGGGTGGTCAGTAGTGGGTGTAGGTGGTCAGGGCAGGTATCATTAAGGAAAAGTGCACGTGTACGGTCGTGATAGGCCTTCATTTCTGAAGTCTAAGGATATGTTGAATTGAATGCCATAAGACTGGGCTCCCTCCCTCCCTCTCCAAAAGTCAATTTAAAATCCCCTTCTCCTTATCCGGACATAGACCATCCTTTGTAAAAAGGATGAATAGTAGAGTTGGAAGACTAGGCATGGGGTTTGATGGAGATGGCCTCCATGGCCCGTTATCGCTTTGAGGACAAGATATTGTCGAAGTGGTTGGGAAGGAGCAGTCCTGTCCCACGTGGGTTGTTGTTGATGTCTTCTTTTGCTTTTGCTTATCTAATTAGGCCCGATTGCTTCATGCTCGTTGGTCAAGGCTGTTTTCGAGTTTCAGTTGAGTGGGGACTGTTTGGGCTCAAGCTCGGAGTTAGCTACACGCCCAGACTAGTTCATAGTAACTACTAACTAGTCAAAAGGTTTCCATTTTCTTGTAATGAATGTTGTTTCGGGTTGGTTTTAACTAGCTCGAAGATAAAGGCTCAGTGGCTGAAGGATAGTGCCGAGCGTTTGCATTGCCACATGCATCTTTCGATGTATAATACTATTATTACCAAGAGAAGTTATAAGATATGAACAAAATGGTGATGGCTGCTTCTTTAAACAAAGCCAGCTACAAGAGTACATTACATACATACAACCCCTCCCAAATAAAACTACCTTGAAATAATTTTTTTTTAATTGGTTCTTTCCCTTGTTGATCTTCTAAAAGATACATCATTTAGAGGGTTAACCCGTCCTAATCTCTCCGAGTCAGTTTCCCTAGAGCTACTACTACCTATCTTTCTACACTGTTTACTCGTGTCAGAGTGGAAAAAAGGATGATTTCCCTTACCTTCCTCATCCTTTTGCCTCCCGCTACTCCCACTGGGTCGTCTGTCCAAAGGAACATTCTCTGCGGCTGAATCAGTATATTCCACTTGAGAGCCACAAGTTTCAGGCGAACCTGAAGCATATCGGTCTAAATCAGCAAGGGGTGAATGCCTTGAGTAAAGGGGAGAAGATGAGGAAGATGAAGAAGCATCGGAATCTGAACTCCTCCAGGGACTGTTCCAACCACGTATTGAATCACCAAATACAGAATCCAACAAGTCATCAGCACTGGTAGAATCTCGTGTGCTATCAGTACAGCAGGAACCTTCATCAGAGTTGCTGCTAAAAAGTGAAGAACTATCACTTGATGAGTCCTCTTCCGAAATCCTTTGCAGCGGATTGTATTTTGAATAAAGAGATTCAATGCTCCCCGGAAAGTCTGGATGAATTGAACTAGGGTAGCTTTCATCAAGACTAGAATGTGTTGAAGAACTAGACTTTGACAGATTCTTTGAATTGACCCTCGATGGAATGGTCTTATTTCTGCTCCTTATCAATCTTGGGGCTCGGGGTGAGCACCTGCAAGGCAATTTCTGTTAAACCACCAAAGCAATGACAGCATAGAAATTTTAATAGCAAAGAGGACAGGGCAACTGAGATTCATTACCTTGCATAAAGAAGCATGTATGCCCCTTTAGTCAGAACTCTTTCAAGTTCCGCGGATGTTACCTACCAAACCATCACCAACACAAGAAACTTATAAAATTATTTACATGATAATGTTACAGTAATGTGTAACATGAAGACAGAACAAGAGGAGGGAAAATCACTTAATAATTCCAAACTCTATTTTTGCACTTTAAGTAAGCATTTTAGATCTGGCCATTGGTACAACTCACAATAACACCTCCACATTTAAACATCAGAAAATAATGCTCCATTAACTGGAGGTACTACTTTTTCCATTACCTTTAAAAATGAATGCATACTTGAATTACCACAACTAACTAAAGACCAATTCAGTTCAGAATCAAAAGAAAAAAAACACAGCTTTCCCAAACTAAAGCATTTAAAAGCATGGCTAAATATTACTAACATGGTAGCAACAGCTAAGCATTACACATGGCAAAACTTTTAATAGTCAAGTAACGGAAGCAAAACCAGAATGACATTCTACAAAAATTAAGGATTTAGGTGGGTAGTTTTCAAGTAGATGAAAGCTAAATCAAGTTACATGCAGTAAAACAAATGAAATGGTTTAATGTATGCAGATGATAATTGTAGAGAACATACTGTGCTGTCATCAATCTTGAACCACTTGTTTTGAACATTTTTAACATAGCACACGTAGTGACCCGAAAATGCAGCATTCATAATATCCAAGTGGACCACCACCCCGTAGAGCCTGTATATGGGTGATTTATCACTTGTCCCACTCATATATGGTGCCAAGTTCAAAATCTCAGGAAACCGAATCGCTTTATTAAGCTTTCCAAATTTACCTGACTGCAACATAAGGCACAATCAGGATGTAAGAATCTGCAAAGAACAAAGAGCAAAACAGCATTCTTCATTAAAAGGGGTACCTGAAATCGCTTCAAAGCAATTGTAAGGACATTGGGAGCCTCTAATATTGTCAACTTCTTTTTGGCCTTCTCATAAGATTTGCATCTGAACAAAACAAGGACTGACAAAGTGAGCAAACATCTAAAAACCGATGCCTTCTAGCAAATGGAGAATTTAGTTGAGGAACTGCAACCGTGCAGACTGCACATCATTTGACACACTACAACCACCAATATCAACAAGCACAAGAATTCAACAACAATAAAAAGAAATGTCTGACAAAATAACATCAATCACCAGAGTAATTTTATGCCACTTACTACTTATTAATCTTTGGGGAAACACAGCCTTTTTTGAAAAGCAATCATAATTTCATTGCAGATGCTCTGTTAAATTTGTTTATTTCCTTGCACACACATCTAACAGAAGCATAAAACATAGATTTCAACTATCAATGAATAAAATAGCCACCTCTAAATGATTACATGGCACAGCAGACAAAATGACATAATATGACAACCAGAAACACTTTTTCACAGCTTCCAAATTGTGAAGCAAATCTGTATCTCCAGAAGCCAAAATGCAGCCTAAAGCTTCTTTAAAAGGTGCTATAGAAACAAAGACCAGATTTCCAACAAGTTAAAAGCTGAAGCCAAAGACATAGAAGACAATGGCTTTGATTTGAGTGTCTACCCTCCCATTAGTTTAAGATTGGAGTACAAAATTTCTCCATGGTATTTCTCCAAAAGTTAAATTGTCAAAATCAAACAACTCTGAAAGACTAAGCTCAACAAATAAATAAACTACAGCATTTTATAAAAAGAACTATCTCCGAAAAACATCACCTTCAGCCCTCTTTGAATGATAATAATATTGGAACATTATCTAAAGAGCTTCTTCAAAAATATAAAAGAACCAACCTGCTACATTGATACTTATTTTCTCCATCCAGAATCTCAGTTGCTGTAAACCGCCGAAGAGCCTCTTCCAAGGTTCCTATGTCGCCTTCAATCTCCACTGTAAGGTCCATCATTCTTTCATGACGCTCAGACTTGCCTTGACACTTCATGCACTTTATCTGCATACAACAGTTACATGGTTTAGATGCATCATTTACATTTTAACACACAACTTTTCACCCAGTTAAGAAATCTGGTGCATGAGTAGACAGAGAGAGAGAGAGAGAGAGAGATGCAGCCAGAAATTAGCTTACCTTTGACCTAAGGTAGCCTCCAAATGTTAGGCCTACTAAAGTTGTTTCTTCTTCTGAACAACCTGATGAATCCACCCCAGCTTCTCTAAGACAAACAGATTGCATTGCATCGATGGCATACCTGTCAAATTTAATTCATCAATAAATCACTGCAACATTATTGAAAAGGTTACTAATTTCTCATGAAGAAAAACACTATTGGAAAAAAATTAAAGCATTAAACATTAGTAAATCTATCTCACCTTAAAAATTCATGTGCATCTTCCTCTTTCCCATTAGCAAGTTGACTTCCAATATTTTGTAGTTGGGAAAGTATTCCTATAGGGGATAGTGGAGATTTCCCATCCTTGGCCTTCAAAATCAGATTTTCAAACTCACAGCTGAAACACCATTCTTTCTTTGCACCTAATAAAGCAATTTATAGTAAGGGTCATCCCACATGCTATCTCAAAACACAAGATGTAAATAATTCCACATTGGTAATGTAAAGATGGACATACATGCTTTGGAATGGAGTCCCTGAAGAAAGTAAGCAGTCAGAGGAGGAGTAAATGTCAGGCATTGGAGGACAGCATTGGCATAACAGCTGTGCAAAGTATACGGCATGTTAACAACAGAAAGTAAGAAACCTTACAGGGAATAAAGTAGTCAAACAGAAACCTATCCAAGCTCCCACAGAACTTAAAGTGGACAGTACGTTCACTCCCAAAGTGAAAACTTAAAACTTAAACACTAGAAGAATATAATAAACCAGCAGATATCAACAGCATAATGGTTTAAATCCAAGGAACATGAGCAATAAAATGACTGTAATTAGCACTCTCTCTGGGGCTCTTTCTCCATACTACACTCACATCTGAGTAACAAAATCAAAGTATAATGTTTAATATCCAACTGTACATAATAAAGGCTTGTACAGCACAAGAGGGAATGAAAATTCTTCACCAAGCAATCTGACAAACAAAGCTTGAGAAATGATGTCATCATCAAGTAAGGGGCAAGAGATCTTGATTGGCAATCACCATTTTTCAGTGCAAAAAGCTTCATAGATGACAGTAATGCATTTCGACTGACAACAATCAGTAAAAAGGACGAAATAGAATTTATTATCTGTCTTAATCAACAAAGTAGCTTCTATGTATGATCCAAGTTATTGAAAATGTGAAACAAAAAGTACATCAACAAACTCATTATGCTCCACTAGAACTGTTCACCATAAGAAAGAACCAATCTTATATTACCTGTTTCCACAGTTTACAAGGCCACATGGTTGCAGTTCCACCTTGTTCCAATTATAAAGCTTGACAAATGATTCATAAGGAAAAAGGCCCTGCAAAGACAAAAGATAAATTTAACTAAAAATTACTATGTCTGAGGCTAAACTAGTACAGTTTTTTTTTTTTTTGAAAGTAAAACTAGTACAGTTAAACAGAAAAGCAACTTCCAAGCAAACCTTATCACTATATTTTCCAGTAACCTCATTACCAACCCCCAATGGATAGTGTTTAGGCAAGTTAGATCCTCTGAATTGATCAACAACCTTCAACATAGAAGTTTTCAATCCATGTCGACCATTTGAAGAACAACTTGAAACTGGAGGTAATGTAGCAGCATTTGCATGAACACCAATTTTTCCAGATTTCATGCTAGAAACAGCATGCACTCTGGCACTGGATGAATAAGCTTCAGCAGACTTTAATGGATGTGAAGCATTGCTAGGGCCATTAATGACAGTACTTGAGCCTGCCTTTTCAAAACATGAAGATGACAAGGTACTAACAAATGGAACATCTGTACTGATTGAACCACTTTCGGAACCAGATTGTAAGGAAGAAGGTGATGAAGTTTTAACTTCTAAAGGTTTTGGGACATGTGAAATACTGCTAGAGCCACACTCCACATGGTTAGGCCATTCAGAATTCAAGGATGGGGAGTTGATGACCTTTCGAGCATCTAAACCAATATTTCGTGACAAAGTTACTCCATCAGAAACCTTGGTACTCCCAAGAGCACCCTGAGGAGCATCATCCAATTTGACATCTTTTGCCTTGGAGCCTTGTGGACGAGAGGAAGAAGCATTCCCAGACAAATTAAATGAAAATTGTAAGGAAGATCCAGAATCAAGTGAGGCACTGTTAATGGCTACTTTAGGAGTAGACTGAAAAGACTCATTGTCAGCATCAAGAGATTCAAGAGAACTGCCCCAGAAACCAGAAGTAGTTGCACAGGGCTCTGCAATTGAACCCTCACATGTGCCACTGATGCCCAAACCTGAAGAACTAGTTGATGTGCACTGACTCTCTCCACTTCGATCACGCTTTGTCTGATTTAATTTATTTAATTTGGTAAATTTATCTACAGAATCAACCAACCTAACAAATTTTGGGGATGATGGATTGGTTTGATCCACATCATTGACACCAGAGGCAGTCCAAAACTTGTCAAGATTAGCATCAGCAGATGAAGATCTATCAAATTTATCAGGCTCATTTGAACCGATGCTCTCGCACACAGAAATATCATCAGATGATTCACTACCAGCCGCAGAAGAAAATCCAGAAAATGAAACACTGGAAGATTCAGAAGCAGAGTTCGTTCCTTCCCCATCAGCATGGAACTCAACCTTTATATCATCATCCTTCCCATGTAAAACCACAGAAGAGCTAGTGGAATTAGACAATGCAGGCTTTGTGGAGGATGTTTCAGTTGGCTTTGTATGCTGCTTTTCTTCAATTTCATATCTGTCTCCATATTGGTCTTGCTCTACCACCTTCTGACCAGAATCACTTCCTTCATCATGATTCTGGTGTGTTGCAATGGACGGTGGATGGCATTCTTCCTTGTGACCTTGCCGCCAGTGAATAATTTGACACTTAGCAGAACTAAAACATCCAAATTTTGATGTAAACAAAATACTGTTAAAAGACCATTCCATAAAAGTGAACAATTGTGTTACCAGAAAATAATGCTCAATACAGCAATAATTCCATAAAATCATGTCCTAAGAATTATAATAACATGATAGGGAAAAGCTGAAAAATTTTCTCCATTCATTAGAGTGGTATTCATATTTTTTTCCACCAAATCTACTCATTAAACACACAACATCTGGACTCCTAAACTGCAAACTGGATGATAGAAAGGCCATCTTTAAGAAGAACGGTTCAAAAGCTTTCTAACTCTCATATTTTAAGATATAGATAGGAGGCTCACACAAGGCATATACAAACTGCATTTGTTCAAAATCAGTAAAACCATCCATCAAAGTACTGCAGTTTTTAAGACAAACTCCAAACCCAAATCCATGTCAGACTGTGGATGTTGAATCTGCAATGTAATTTTCACCAACCAAGTCTTCTAAATTGCTTCATTTCCGACTTCCTAAACACACCCCTTGTGCCACTAAATTATACATCTATGTACATTATACACATTTTGGAGTATTTTAATTAGACCACACATTGGCCTGAGTATAAACAACAACCGCTTCTAGTAGTCCTAAAGGAAGCACTTCCCTAACCAAATATTTCCTCAGTTGCATACGTTTAGGATATTATTGTCAAATAAAGAATCAGATTAATTTCGAGAACTGTTCAAACTAAACGCCCTAAACAAATTCTCAATAAATCAAAACAATAACCCGAAATTAAAAAACTTACGTACCAATATCGAACGGCTTTACAGCGGGCGCACCGCGTTGTAGTAGGACAAAAGCAAACTGCGCATTGGTGATAGTTCCGCGAGACCGAAATGGTGCCGTATCCAAGCAAGGCCTCAAGCTCGGCCCTAGCGGCCTCCTCCGAGGCCAAAATCAAAAGCCTCTTGATCTCCGCTTGCCTGGCTACAGAGAGCCGCCATTTCCGCCTAATGAACAAGCCGATCAAAGGAAGAACAAGGGAGACCACAAGGACAAGGCTCGAAACCCCTAGATCCCCGGCAAGAAGCATTTATCCTGCACCCAATAGGCATCCAACGGAATCAGCAAACCCTAGCCTCCTAATCTCACCAATACACATAGATTCCAACGACGTCGTCCAGGCGGTCGCTCTGGCGAGGGGAACGAACTCCGGTCGTCGGGCATGCAATCGTAACCGTCGATTTTGACTAAAACAAGGTCGTTCAACTGCCCCGTGATCTCGAAAATGAAATAATTGAGAATTTTATCAAATATAAGTAAATAAATCTAAAAGCAACTGACAGTGACAGAAGAATGTTGATATTGCTTGGGTTAGCAAAAGAGCAAAAGTTTAAGCTTCTGCTTCAGCTCACGGATTTTCGGACAACCCAAGATTTTTTCTGTTTTTCCTAGAGCGAAATTTTAGAGAGAGAAATATGCGGAAAAAATAAATAAATTAAGGGCCGTTAAAATTAGCCTTTAAATATTGAATATCATTTGCTTATTATTACCATAGATTTTTCGATACGTTACAATAACTTATATAAAAAGGGTGATTTGACGGTCGAAGGCAAAGAATTTTGTTTTCAGGTATCGAGAAGCGTGAATTCTTTGGTCATCAAATATTCGGCCTCCAGGTGGGGGCCACGAGTTGAACCGGTTTCACTCCGGTTCTATTAAAATTTCCAAATTTTTTTTTCTTTCAAGTATCTATTTTTGGGTGATGGTTGTTTTCCTGATGGATACTGCGTTGGACGGTTGCTGCGGTATCCGCAAAGCGACGAGCCATCGGACGGTGGAGATTTGTTTTTGATTTGGTGGAAGGGGAGGAGAGCTGATGATGATGATGATGGCTCACTCACCATTTCCCAAATTACTTCAGAGATTTTTTTAGTCTTTGGGTTTTCCAGGGGTGGAAATAAACCATTCTACAAGTCATTGCTTTCCCAGGAATTTGATTGGGAGAAGCCATGACATATTCTTCCCTTTTTTTTTTTTTTATAGCTTTTGATGATAAGAAGCTATGACTTTTAATCAATCGGATTACCCTTTTCATAATCTAACCATAATTATGATAATGTTTCTTAGACCAACTTTGATTTTTTTTTACTTTATTTAAGCCTCTCTGTAATTACAGTAAATTTGGTGGTGGGTTGTTTGTTGGAAAATGAGTGTGGAATGAGCCAAAAACAATGACCAACTGGATATAAAAATTTAGTCCTGAATGTGACAAGTCGGTGAGCTTTATTAGTCAAAATCAGGATTTTACAACGTTTATTTTCCAAACACCCTTTGACTCTATTTCAGTACCAGGATTTCAGGGGTCCAATGTTTGCACCTTGTTTTAGACGGCAGATAAAGGTTTCTTAACCATTAATTTATTCTAATTTTCGCTTCAGGTTTTTTTTTTTTTAGACATAAATTGTTATGCTTGAAAGAAAGTTAGAAAGGACCAATTCGTTTTTTCCTTTTATTTTTCAACATGGAAATAAGTTTAAACTTGGAAGTTGGAACAACCTTGCAAATTGCAAGGTGACCCTACAATGAATCTAATCCGTCCTACTTCATAATTTTCTCGGCAACCTATCAGAATTTTCTTGGGAAGCTATGATGACTTTCTTTACCATTTATAACGTCTGTTTTATTTTTTTTTCTTTTTTGTTGTTTCTTTGTCATGCATTTTAAACAGAGCATTCCACTCCAGCTTACAAGAAAGCTTCTCTGAATGAATTTTGCATTTTTTAGGTGCGTGACAGCCAATTTTCTACCTAAATCTTTACCGATTCGCCCGATTGATTTTATGTTATAAATGAGTCAGTTAAGTGCAATCCCATGATGTTTCCACCTGCTTTGAGCCTTTCACCTGTAAGGAATTTCCTGCCCTCATTAAATATACAGCTTAAATTTGGAAAAAGCAATGCAATTTTCCTAGGTAGATAGATTATCGATCATGGCCTAGAAAGAACGTGGTATTCATAATGAATCTCTTCTACCAAATTGTCTGCCTTTGCTTAGTTGTTAACAGCAAGCATAAGAATAAATGCATTAACCATTTCCATCTCCCGTACCATTCTATCATCTACTAGACACCTAATTTTAAAAATTTTGATAAATTTTAACATCATACGTCACATTATATTTTATGATATAAAATAAATAATTTAAAATATTGCATGTCAAATTGTAATAAATATTTAATTTAAAAGTTTAAATTGATTATTGATTCTTTTAAATTATTCACCAACATAAGTGGTACTAAGAAATCGTCCTAGAGGTTCTCCTCTTGTCCTTCACTGTTTGACGACTGACGTTTACCTTGAAGAACAAGTTTCAAGAGCTAATAAGAATAAGGAAAGGAAATCGTCCTACATCGTTCCACTTTACAATCTTCCCATCTTTTTTCTTTAGGAAATTTTAAAATTTTATCTTACAAAATTGTCTAAGTCACACCTAACTCTAGCAGAATATCAGATTCAGAAAGGAACAAAAATATTTGATGCCCGCAATTATTGATCCACGAAAAGGAGAAAGAGTCATTGCTGAGGCAGATGATGGCCTGCCAAAAATTTCTGATGCGGGGAGCAACCCCATTACCTTAAATGCGATACATCTAGTGACGCACCCTAATAATTGAAATCCATGACTAGTAAAATCCACTGTTTGGCTTTCAATGCTCAATCCTCGTCTGCTGCAGTGTTTGGTCGTAACTACTTTGTTGATTGGGTTTGCAGAAAGAAAAGTAAGTTGGGAGCGGAAATTTTCTCGTGGGTTCACAACCCCTTTGCTGCAAAGAAATGATTCAAAAACTCTGCACCTGCTTTAGCGACAATGCTTTATGCGCTTTTGTGGTACGAGGGAAACCCTTTTCCTCCTTTGTGGTACGAGGGAAATCCTTTTCCTCTATATGAAATGATGAAACCTTCTTTGCAATGGGTCACTCACAGCTCACAGCCATGATGCTATAAGTTGGCTGGTTTTTAAAGTTAGACACGTTCTATCAGGCTATCAGCCGTTCATTCTTCTGGTCCTGATCACAAGGAACTAAAGCATTATAACTGTAATAGGTTTTATATAAAACATGTAGAAAGAGGCCCAAATGGGAAAACAATGCCGAATCTCATTCCTCGTTGGATAATTATTAGGTGACCCATTTGGATTGCTGGCCAATTGCTCCAACAAGGATTGGGCTTCCCTCCAGCAAGTTTTGTAGACCCACACCAAAACCAACGGCGCCGCCCTGCATTTTTTTTTTGTTTATTTGCCCCTTGGCGCGCTTTAAGAGCCAGGTAGACTCGGACAGACGGGACAGCCACTTTTGCTTATAGCTAACTCAGCACGCATCTGGGAGTTAAATTGGCAGCGATTCTGTCAATGGATAGCGGTCAATCACGGTAGAAAACAAAGAGAAACAAAACGATCATCGTCATTTCGTTACCAGGATCATCTCCAAACGTCTCGAAAGTCAACGAACCAGTCAAAATCATGCCTGGAAACTTGGGATGCGTTATCGTAGCCGTTGATGGCAGCGAGGAGAGCATGGACGCCTTAAGATGGGCGCTCGACAATCTCAAGCTCCGATCATCTACTCCCGACTCTACCAAATCTCCTGGTTACTTCCTCGTGCTCCACGTCCAATCTCCTCCGTCCATCGCTGCCGGCCTCAATCCCGGCGCCATCCCTTTCGGCGGGCCTAGTTAAGCCACCTTTTGGTTTTTTATCATTTCGATTAATTTGTTCGAGAAACGTATTGATTGTTATTTAAAATTTTAACTTCAGGCGGTCTAGAGGTGCCTGCATTCACGGCGGCCATCGAGGCGCACCAGAAGAGAATCACTGAGGTGATTTTGGATCATGCTTTCCAGATTTGCTCTGAAAGAAACGTGAGTTCTCTTCTTCTTTTTATTCATTTTTTTCATTTTTCTTTCACTAAGTTATCGTTCTTTTGGCGTTATATGATTAATTTAAGTAATTAATTAATTTGGTTAAAATTTATGAGTTTTTATTTTTTTTAAATTTGTTTCTGACATGCCGAGAAAAATGATTAAGAGTGTGGAATGTTTCTAATTCAGGCAAATGTGAAAACGCAAGTTGCGATTGGGGATCCGAAGGAAAAGATTTGTGAAGTAGTTGAAAATTTGCATTCTGATTTGCTGGTGATGGGGTCTCGTGCTTTTGGCCCTATTAAAAGGTATTTAC
Source organism: Theobroma cacao (assembly GCF_000208745.1). Classification (NCBI taxonomy): domain Eukaryota; kingdom Viridiplantae; phylum Streptophyta; class Magnoliopsida; order Malvales; family Malvaceae; genus Theobroma; species Theobroma cacao. The sequence continues at coordinate 3,201,797 of NC_030857.1, read as the reverse complement.
CTCCTTGCGACTTAATTTCCCTTGACAACTTGGTCAAACTGTTTTAAAAGCCTGAAGGAATCGTTGGTCGAAAGCCTTTTACTAGTTAGACCCCATTGATAATACTGGATTATATGCCTTCAACTTGATGCTGATCCAGCGTGTGTATTATGCACATTGGTAACCATCACAAGTTTTGTAACTTTATATTTGATGCTAAGATATAAATTATGATAATATTTCATTTAGTACTATTCCGTTGGATGCAACAGTGCCTACAGTTGGTGTGAATTTTGGTGTTTCACATCGTTGTCAAGTTGTTTTACCATCTAAATGATGATTAGTCATAACTCATAAGAATAATGAAGTAGAGAAAGTCTTAGTCATCAAGCTAGCACAGAGGCTATTATTGTAAAAGAATGTTATTGTAATAGCTTCTAAGTGAAAGGTGAATCAAAATTTAATATTTCTGGATTGGGGAATTTGTTCAATAGATTTATGTATTCTAGTTGTTTGAATCATTGGCACATGTGTGCCCAGAAGTTTATCTGGAGAAAGCTATGATTTTCTTGAAATCACTATTATTGATTTATGTTGAGGATGCCATATATCAACGTTAAAGTGGCTGGAGGGAAAAGACAGTCTCTCCCTTGAGATGTGTCTACTCTGCTTGAAGGACCGGTGAGATACTAAAATATGAGGTCATGGTGGAATCAGATGTTTGTCCTATAGGGTTGATCATAGGGAAATTGTATACATTTAAAGTCCTGTCTCTTTGGTTTTTATAGTGTCATGGGAATGGATGATTATGAACCTTCATACAGGCAAAGAAATTGAAAATTGTTTATTGATTGAAAATACATTGCAAATTATGATCTATCACAATGCTAAACGGGATGAAACTCATTATGTTCTATGTCAACAGAATGTTTTTGGGAAGTGTAAGCAACTACTGCGCCAACCATGCACAATGCCCTGTTATCATTATAAAGAGCAAGGGCACTTCCTCCCAAGCTTAAGTAGGTATGCCTCAAAACACCATATATGACAAGTCCTGTTCCATTTATCTTCTTCTTTTCCTGTCCTCTTATTAATTTTTTTTTTAACTTGTCATTGATTGCTAGCAGTTCATGTATATAAATATATTCATGAGGAGCTAAGGGCTTTTATTCTTTTACTCTTTATGTAATGTGCATGGACGTACATGGTTTGCATCTTGTGCTCTTAAAGGCAATTTATTGTTTCTTGCGGTTGGTACTGTTTGAAGTTCTGTTGGCCATGAATATTAGCCTTTTGATTCCATTTTCTTTGATCCATTAAATAATATTAGCTTGAATATTTACCAACTGCTGTCTGAACTCTAAATAGGCCAGCAATTAATGCTCCTCATTGAATGGAAAATTTATGATTATTCCATTCCTTGAACTAACAGCTGGTCACTTTCTAGCCGTGGCATTAAGCGTCTTTATCCAAAGAATACTAATAGAATCTGACACAAAAAGGTCTCCAGGTTCAATTGTGGTTCAGCATTTAAAATTAAAGATCTCTACTTGTTGCCAAGTACCTGAAGGATACACCAAACAGCCATTTTGTATGTGATCTCTGGTGAAAGATTAAATGGAAATGATCTTTACTTGGATGTCTATATTACTATACATATCAACATACCGCTGGGTCGAAAAAGTTTTGTCCTTATTCAGCCCAAAGAAAATGGAAACAATTTTGATCATAAGCAACATCACAGAACCATGAATAATGGATCACCAATTAAGAAAATTGTCCATTTGAAGCTTGCTAGTGATCTCCTGATGTTAACTAAGCCCAGATCATGATCTTGGATATATTTTATTTGTCCAATATCATTTAATTGATCAAAGTAACTCTGGCTTTCTAAATAAATTCTTTTTTTTCTTTCAGAGATGCAGTTTTCTTTTTTCTATATATCCATGTTTAAATTTCTCATCACTGTTGATCATTTATAACATACATGCAAATTTTCTTCTAGTTAGGTACACAGAATAATTCACTTGAGGTACATGGAGTTTGCCTACCCAGCCACTCTGAAAAAAAATTATATTATTCTTGAGTAGCTAGGTTAAAGGTATTAGTAACATGAAGGGATGGACTGCCATGGTCTGGCAAAAAATTGTCACATTCTCTATTTTTAGTTTAACTTTAATAGATTAACATGACTTTCATGCTGTACGTTATACTATCTATCTCACTTATTTACCAAAGTTTGCCAAATTGGTGGGCAATGATTATGTGCAACAAGATGGAATATACCACAAAAACCTATGGGATTTTGGAATAGGGATATGTTTGGAAGCGCTCTAGTCCTACAATGTCCAAAACTGGTGCAGTTATGTTTGCATACCTTCCAAATGAGGAAACCTATCTCCCTTTATTTTTCGTTTTTGGGGATGGAAGATGCTGGAGGAAGTATGATATGAGAAAGAAATAAAGTTGGGGCCTGCTCGAGGATAGATTAGACAGTAACATGCTTTAAAATTCTATCTTTATTTCATCTCCATGCACATCAAAGTGTCTTCTTCTTTATCCCAATATGGACACAGCACAATTCTCAACTTTATTTGGTGAAATTTCATTCCCTCTGATAATTTTGTTCTGAATATCGACTTATGTTCGATTGTTTACCTGTTGTGCTAATGCATAGCAAAATGCTGGTGTTATCCTGGAGTGGTTTTCTGAACTGGTACTGCTAGTTTGTTCTGTGTGGGGTGTGTTGCACACTTGCCAATTAGAGAACTGTGTTGGAAGCTAAGCTATGCCGTGCTGACACCCTTGTAAATCCCCGTTCCATCCCTGCATGTTCAATTACTTGTATCGACTTGTAATGTCTTTATGGTAATATTTGTTCATTTATTTTCCTTGTATTTATAGTATTGTTGTACACCTTAAAAGGCCTGAATAATTTTTTTTTTCCAGCTGTTGTCGCCTCTGGTTTAAGTTCCTACTTAGCTATTTGGTTTTAACCACATGTATAGCTGAAATGACCATAGTATAATTGCTAAACCTGGACTTGACTTTTAGTGTCCTTGATGTTTCGAGGTCAAATCTTGTACATGATTTTGCTCATATCCGTCCTCTGGAGTACCCAAGACCGTAATAATGAACGATCCGCGACTACAATGAGTTAGAAAGAAACGATAGAAAAAGCTTGCGCCAGCGTATTAACTTCATGAATATCGATTGAAAAGGTGAAATGGAACTGAATATCATGGATTCATGCAGCCGATAAGTAAATAATATGGTTGTGATTTGTGAACCAGCTAGGGAAGTGTGAAGAATTCATGGGAAAATCATTCTAAGCAAAAAGCAAAAGATCTAGTTGGCAGGTGTTGATATTTTCAAGAGAAGGATCCAAACTCCTAGGGTATAGTTCCTTTTAGAAATTTGAACTGTTGCATAAAAATATAAATTGACGTCCGTGGCAAAGTTTACCGATTTCACAAGACAACAACGAGAAATGCTTTGAACAGGACAGCCTCGTGAGCTTGCTGGTGGGGGCTCTCACAAATCATGGAGGGTTTTAGTGAAAAGAGCCCATTCTCTCGTGGTCCACTTGTATTTTCATTAGATACTACATGGATGAGTTTTCGATTGGATCAATATTGTTCCTGAACATGACTAAAAGAAATTGCTCATTTTCGGACAAATAGTTGTTGTTTCTAAAAAAAGGTTCTCCATCTCCTTTTTCCGTTGCAATCAAATCAAGGATCACATGAATGAATTCCAATTTACAAAACAATGGAAAATTCCTGACATTACAATTTACGATTATCATAATATCTAGTAAATCTAAAGCATAAGTTAAATAATCAAGCATGAGGTCTCTAGCAAATCTAAAATATATATATATATATATATGGAGTACTTTCTAATTGAGTAAAACTATTACTACTAGGAGGAGATGCAGATCTAGTTCCCCCATTGGAATCTGCAGATTGGAGTGCTGATGTTAATCTTACAGAGTTTACAGCTGGTGGGGCATCGGTTCAGTCGGCAAAGTCTTCGCGATCCCGTGACCGACCACATCTCATGCAAACTTACGTAGGGACAAAATAGCAGTACCCTCCAGCAGGGATTCACGAGCCTAACAACTCATTGGCCTTTATTCTAATAATACCCTCCAATTGTCCCAAATTTTCAATCCTAATACCGAGCCTCTTGGATGGTTTCATGTCCCATATCCCTGCCAGGGAGTGTAAAGAACCATTAAATTATTATTTATTACTGGAACCGTACCAAGGAGTTCCCTTTTGGAGCAGGGTCTTGGTCAGTGCTTGTTATTGGCTCGAAGTGGTAGGATTGAGATTTTGATGGATAAGAAGGGGCAAAGTTTTGAAGGTGGAAGTCTTACCGGATAAGGACATTCTTGAAGCATTTCATATTTGCTCTCAGTTTGTCCTTGACCTCTGGTTGCATTGAAAGCTTGTCATTTAGCCTCAGTTTCCCCTGCAATCTGTGGCCTTTTTGTAAGAATGATCAAACATCATGGCACATAGGGACATAATTTTTGCGGCCTATTCTTCACCTGCTGATTGGCCCACTTAAAGTCGGGTGTTCTATTTGGATCCCGAATATGTTCCGAAAGTTTCCTGCCTGGCCTCGCCGATCTTTTAACCTATCATAATTACAAGGCTATTTCAGTAATTCCAGGTACACTAATTGCATGTATAAAATCTTCTTGGATTCTCGTCTCTAATGCGCGCTCACTAATAAATTCCTCTCTCCCCCCTACCTCCGAGCTGAAGTCCTAGCTCTAAACCATGGACTTCACTGCCACACTTCTCTTTTTTGCGCTTCTCATCTCATCCACCAAGGCTTTGGACCCTTGTGCCGCTCAGGCAGATAACTCAGGCCTCTCCATCATTCCAATCTATGGCAAATGTTCACCATTCAACCCACCAAAACCTGACTCATGGGTCAACACAGTCATTAACATGGCCGCAAAAGACCCAGCGAGGGTCAAGTACTTGTCCAGCCTGGCGGCCCAGAAAACCACGGCTGTTCCAATTGCTTCAGGCCAACAAGTTCTAAACATTGGCAACTATGTTGTAAGGGTCAAGCTCGGCACTCCAGGTCAGCTCATGTTCATGGTACTTGATACTAGTAATGATGCTGCTTGGGTCCCATGCTCCGGATGCATTGGCTGCTCAGCTACCACTTTCTCACCCAACACTTCTTCCAGTTACGGGTCACTGGATTGCTCCTTGCCCCAGTGCGCCCAGGTCCGCGGACTCTCGTGCCCGGCAACTGGGGCTGCTGCATGCTCTTTTAACCAATCCTACGGTGGAGATTCATCGTTCTCTGCCACCTTGGTACAAGATTCCTTGGGATTAGCCAATGACATTCTCCCAAATTTTGCTTTTGGATGTATTAACTCTATCTCTGGTGGGTCAGTCCCACCCCAAGGGCTTTTGGGTCTGGGGCGGGGCCCCATGTCACTTCTTTCACAATCCGGGTCACTCTACTCCAGCGTGTTTTCCTATTGTTTACCCAGTTTCAAGTCCTACTACTTCTCGGGTTCCCTCAAACTCGGGCCAGTAGGTCAGCCCAAAAATATTCGGACCACCCCGCTCCTAAAAAACCCCCACCGGCCCTCACTTTACTACGTTAACCTAACAGGGGTCAGCGTAGGCAGGGTTCGGGTCCCCATCGCCCCAGAATATATAGCATTTAACCCCAACACCGGGGCGGGGACCATAATCGACTCGGGTACGGTTGTAACCCGGTTTGTCCAACCCGTTTATGAGGCAATCCGGAATGAGTTTGTCAAGCACTTGAAAGGCCCATTCTCAACAATAGGGGTATTTGACACATGCTTCGACGCTGCAGCAGAATCTGAGGCACCTTTAATAACGTTACATCTTGAAGGCTTGTCCATGACACTGCCAATGGAAAACAGCTTCCTACATTCCAGTGCAGGGTCACGCGCTTGCTTGGCCATGGCACCAGTTCCAAATAACGTGAACGCCGCCTTGAATGTGATAGCCAATTTGCAGCAGCAGAATCACAGGATTCTGTTTGATGTGGCCAATTCTCGCTTGGGAATTGCTCGTGAAGTTTGTAACTAAGTTTTTATTTACTTTTATTGCTCTCTTGTGGTTGAGGCTAAGCCTCTGTTTTTGTTAAGGAAAAAGTAGATGGTGTAGTTAATAAACAGGACAAAACTCCTGTTGTTTTGGTGATTACATATGTAATATGGTTTTAAGTTTTTGATTGTCAAAAGGAACGGAAGCAGCTTAATTATGAGCGGTCTTTGTCATGTTTTAGAGCCTATTTTGCCCTGTTGCAGCCTTCTTTAGCTCTGTCTAAGTCTATTGCACTATCTACTGGTCTAATCAGAACACCAATTATTGCTTCATTATTGTAAAACATTTGCCATGGATTTGGTCTGAACATGGTAATGAGGCAAGTTGAAACAGAACCTAGAGAGTAGAACATGGTGAGTGGTCCTGTGTGTAATGGTTGGACTACAGATAATCTTGTTTGAGGATAATGTAACAAAATATAAATAATATTAATGAATATAAATCAAAAGCTGTATGCATGTTGGAATCTCGAAATGAAGACTTACTAAAAAGAAAAATCAATAGCATCAAGAGACTGATATGATGTTCTTGAGCTGCATACAAATGAAAATTCTTGAATTCCCTTAATTTTTTTTTGTCTTATGAAATATGTCCACAAAACGATATCCAAAGTGATGAAAGGACCAACCTTTGAAAATCTCTCGTAACAAAAGAAACAGCCCACCGTAGAAAAGAAAAACACCCCACCAATTGATCTCTCTCAAAACACCTCTCCGCAGTCTACCTTCTTCGAAATACCAACACAGTTTTCATCATGAAATTTCAATACAAGCACACACAAACACATACTTAAACAACTACTCTTTTTGCTTGTTTTATGGTAACCTCTCTCTCTCTCTCTCTCTCTCTCTCTCTCTCTCTCACCTTAACACGATTCTTACTACTTAATAAAATCTTACTATGTCAACCCCACCATTGATGCACTGCAACACCTTCATCCCTTAGCTTTCCGTACAATGCCAAACATTCCCAGTAAGCCCTTTTGCTCATGTTCTTTCTTCCATCATCTCCTTGAGGCTTGCATTCCAAGAATAGTTCATCTACCAACCTGATTGACTTGCTCTTTACCATATCTTCAACCACTTCAGCCTCTGCTTTCATCACCACAAACTCTTCCCCCTTCACATTCTTCCTCAGCCAATCCGACATCCCAATTTCCGCCAGCTGAGGCACGTCCTTCCTTGAAGACTCCTTGGTCAAGGTCTCAATCTTGTACATCTCAAATTTCAGATTCCTCGTGGGATAATTCTTGGCAAACCAACTTGGGCCACTACCACCTTCTTTCTCTGGCACGCCTACATCAATGAACACCCGACGAGGATAGCTTTCAAGTGTGTCTCCCAACAAGTCTGGTAGGTACTTGGTTCGCTTTAGGTAAGTTTTTGATCTCCTTGAAGCTGCTCTTGGTGGTTCAAGAAGCACATCTTCCAGTTTCTTCAATGCTGCCTTCTTTGCTTCTAATGTGTACCCCAAAAGCCGCCTCTGGGTGCTGGAGATTGTCTTAGAATACTCGATTTTTTTCATTACCAAAATGTTTGACTGAGATTTGCTGTAGTAGACAATTCTGTAATTGGATGGCTTGTCGAATGAAAGGAAGGACCTTCCATTCAACTGAACAGCAACAATGCCACCGACTTTGAGAGTGCGATCAATGAATTCTGAGGCTGCTCGGAAGTTCCGCGTGAAGGCTGAGTCAAATGACTCGTTAGGGATTGAGCTTTGTCGTTCCAAATCCGTGAGAGAAACGAATTCCATATCACTTCTCCTCAAGAACAGAGAACAATGAATGGCCTCTTCATCATCATTGCTTAGCATTAGTCCTTTGTTTCCCATTTTCAGAATGCCTTGCTTGTTCAAATCACGAAAGATTAATGGCAAGAATTCCAGATTGACGGGATCAGTAGAGCCAAATTCTGGCTTGATTGCATCAGCAGCAGGGCTCGCAGATTCCTTGCTGATAATTGATCCTATTCGTAACAAAGGAATTAAAACAATGGTCAAGGCCAAGATCACAATGAAGCGAGACAGAAGCTTAAAAATCCTAGAATCAGGGAGCTTGACGATCAAATGTGTATCAGCAGACAAGCTAATGCCACCATAACACAAAGGCTTGTGCTTGTCATGGCATGTGGTTTGGAGTCCATCAATAATTTGGACAGCCATTGATAAGAGACTTCCTTGATAAAAATGGGCTTAAAATTTATTCACTAAAAATCAAAAAACGGATCCAAAAACGTCTTGTATTGAGAAGGTGAGAATAAAAAGAGTATCAGATAAAAAGGATAGCCAACAAAGATTATAATCAGCGAGAGGGAGAGGAAAAAGCATTTGAGAGAGGCAAACTTAGCGAGTGCAAAACCGAGCAGCGGTGTGATTTCCACCCACGAGAGCAACACGGCTACTTTGCAATCTAGACCAAAGTAACATCAACTGCCTTACCCTCTGCACCTCCATTCCTTGACCCTTTCTTTCTATCCCAATTCAAAGAATGGATTGCATAATGGATTTTAGCGGCACATTTTGAACACTGAATTCACCATGCCCTGATCAAAGAAACATGGAGGCGAAGCGATCAGGGGGAGAAAGAGAGAGAGAGAGAGAGAGATACGTCTTCTTTTCTTCTTCTTCTCCTTCTCCTTCTCCTTCTTCTGCTTCTTCTCTTTGTCCCCCCTTTCCTTTTTATGTGCCTTCGATTTGTGGAGGGGAAACCCTTTACTGATAATGGGGTGATTAATATCGGGGAGAGATGTTTAAAAAAGAGGAGGAGGTTTCCACAGTTATTATGGAAATGAGCAAAAATGGTTGGTGTCACGAGAAATAAGTTGAGCCATTGCTCTCATAGATACATCTATCTATCTGTTTCCTATAATTTTCTTCACTTTGCATATAATACAGAGATTAGGAATATATATTCCTTTGAAGTCGCTCAGCGTACGTTTAATTTGTCACAACCTACGCTTGATTGAGTTTGGGTGTCAGTGTTTGTGCTGTAAGCTTGTTTTTCTTCATTAACTTTCTTTAGCATTGCTGCGTAATGCAAACAAACATCTATACATCCAAATTAAAGTTTGAGTTCGACAACATGTGTTCTGTCAATAGACTTAAGTATCACGTATCTGGCAACCAATAAAAAGAGAATTAAAAATGTATCGTCGCCTGAGAGATTCGAACTCTCGCGGGGGAACCCCATGTACTTAGCAGGCACACGCCTTAACCACTCGGCCAAAGCGACTTTCTTTCTCATGGTTTAATTTTCTGTGTGTTGACTCAACACGTTATTGTGTTGGAGGCTAAATGGCTAATCAGCTATCTGTGCTACTTTTCAGATTTTGCTAGTTTTGCTTCGAAATTCGTTATTTTCTCCCGTTGGCTATCTATTGGCTACATTCTTCATCAATGTAATCTAAAATGGATATGTTGACGAATTACTTAAAAGACTGTTTATATCAGTAAAAATGTTCTTTCTCTATAATATTCCATGGCTTAATTTACTGATAGCTTCAGTTGATTTCCTTTTATAAAGTTTTGATGCAAAAGAATATGTCCTTTAATTCCGAAGCTCTTGAGACTCATTGATTCGATCAAATTAACTCACCCCTCAGCTCCCTACAATGTTTACCATCATAATGATAACATGAGGACACTGAACAGAAAGCCTAGAAATTAGATTTAATCTCCTTTCCGATCGATTTTAAAAGCTTACTCTGTTACATTAGCCTGGTACATTCTGGGTTTAATCCTCAAATTCCTCCTCCCAAACCAAAAGCCAGAATAAAATGGTTCCTCTCTTTACCTAATGAATTGACCAGTGTGGTTATACGAGCAGATTGAAATGATTTTGAGTTGGGTCAACCCAATTGAAGGCCCATCGGTTCTCAGTCTTTTTCCAAGAGGAATGAGGGCGCCCCTTAACGTGGGACCCCCCATATATGTATGGACAGCATAACCTAGAAAGCCCTACCACCTCTCTCTCTTTCTCAATGTACTGTGGTTTCAACTAGACAACTAGCTTGCCAATGTCTGCACCACTTTTCTCAACTGTCTTAAAGCATAAAACTGAAGAAGCAAAACCATAATAATCTCTACTTTCAGATTCCTTTCTTGCGAAACCGACATGGGTCTTAAAGGCTTTGTGGAAGGCGGCGTAGCCTCTGTCGTAGCCGGCTGTTCAACTCACCCTCTCGACCTCATCAAAGTCCGCATGCAACTGCAAGGCGAAACAAGCACCTTTTCTCACCAGCTTCGCCCAGCTTTCGCTTTCTCTTCCTCGACTGCTGCTGCCACTTCCATTCATCTGCCTCCTCCTCCTCCCCCGCGTCTGGGTCCCATCTCTTTGGCCTTCCGCATTGTCCACTCCGAAGGCCTACCCGCTCTCTTCTCTGGAGTCTCCGCCACCGTCCTCCGCCAAACTCTCTACTCCACCACACGCATGGGCCTTTACGATCTGTTCAAGCAACGCTGGACCGACCCAGAGACTAAAACCATGCACTTGACGAAAAAGATTGCTGCCGGGCTTATCGCCGGAGGAATCGGAGCGGCCGTCGGAAACCCTGCTGACGTGGCGATGGTACGCATGCAAGCCGACGGAAGACTCCCACAAGCGCAACGCCGTAATTACAAGAGCGTTTTCGACGCCATCACACGGATTTCGAAGCAAGAAGGCGCGGCTAGCCTGTGGCGAGGCTCATCACTAACGGTGAACCGCGCGATGATCGTGACGGCGTCGCAGTTGGCAACGTACGATCAGATCAAGGAAGGCATATTGGAGAGAGCACTGATGGAAGACGGGATGGGAACACACGTGGCTGCCAGCTTCGCGGCGGGGGTTGTGGCGGCGGTTGCGTCGAACCCTGTGGATGTTATAAAGACGAGGGTGATGAACATGAAGGTGGAGCCTGGCAAGGCCCTACCTTACAATGGGGCAATAGATTGTTTGATGAAGACAGTGAGAAGGGAAGGGTTTAGGGCCCTTTATAAAGGGTTTTTACCGACGGTTTCGAGGCAAGGGCCGTTTACGGTGATTTTGTTCGTGACGTTGGAGCAAGTCAGGAAGCTGCTTAAGGAATTTTGATTAATTGATTAAATATTAATGGTGACGATAAATTAGATTGGAATAATTTAGTTTTACTAAGATTTTCCTATTGACAAATGAAGATCGATAGAATTTATTGCTACTAATGTTATTTTTGGACCATCGCATATTTATTTTACAACGTCAACATCAAACGTAAAGTTTGATGGTTAAGGTTTAAGCTCCCCATCTTTGTGGGGGAGATGGTCCTATTCGAGTGCTGCATTATATCCAGGAAAAAATTTTATGGCCGCCTTGGCCTCTCAGTATTCGCATTCGACATAGATTATCGAGTCTCTCTCAGCCTCAATTTTGCAAGAGAATGATTTTTGGGGCTGTGGTGTAATGATGTCCCATTCTCGTGGTAATTGATACAAAATTTGATGACTTAAAACATAGAAAGGGAAAGACCCAAAAGGAGCCCTTGCACACTTGGTATGACTAGATGAGACCCATGAAGTGATGGGTTCAGGTCAAAGCTTGAGGCTTCTCCACTACGCTCAAGGGTCAAGTTACAAGTGGAGACTCGATCCTGGGCTCACCTTCATTTGGCGTATATCAATATAGATAGAGGAACTTAAATTAAAAATTGTATTTGCCCATCAAAGCAATAAGCATGCAGTTGCTATACAATCCTACTTGGTCTCTCTGACAACAAAAATCAGTCACCAACATTTTAAATTATTCAGCTCACATCTAGGACATACTACTTATATGTACATGTTGGATTAAAGGGTATCTGGACTCTGGCCTCTCCTCTTTGTAATGGGCATCAACATCAGTCTCCCAGCATCTCCCTCTGGTAATCTGGAGTAAGTCCTTGCGTTAGCAAGATGCTGACCTAATAATCCTGATCTCTATCTGAACTGTAGGACACTATGGCCTTCAGAACATCCCCTGTCCAGAAAATCGGTTTATTAGTCTTCTGCTTTTATTACCTCCATCTGGATCCGGTTATCTGATTTTTTTTTTCTTAGTGTGGAACTGTTTGGCCTTCTTATCCCACCCCTTTGCCTGGATTCTACAGTTATTGGCTGATGTCTAGTCCTCTACCTTTTTCTGGATTTTGAAGAGATTGAATAGGTTCTGATCCTTTGCCTTTGTCTGGGTTTGGAACAGCTTGACCTGAACCTCGGCCTCTCTCCATACCTAGGATTTCATTTGCAATCTGGCTTCGCCGCTCCTTCAGAAAGTTGAGCCGGGTTGTCAGTTTTGTCAGTGCTGAAGATGTGGAATTGGCTCCCTGAATAACAGAATTAGCTTTTAAAAAACAGTATCGAATGATACCTATTATTACCAAATATGCACTGAAAGGAGTATGACGGCAAGCTATTGTGGAATGATAAGAAAACATGTTCTCTAAGATGAAGAGGAGAGTAATTTTATCTTGAATCGTAAACTTTTGATGGTAAAGGGTTCAAATTCTAGAAAATTGCATGACAGTTTGATACAATTGGTGTCACGTTAAATTAAGATAAAGCATACCTCACCCTTTGTAGCAGACTTCTTGGAATTACTGGGAGCAAGAGGCTTCTGTGCAGCTGTCTCTGCTGCATGCATATGGTTGCTGTTATGTGCTGAATGATCCAACTGTTGGTTTTGAGGTGTATGTTTATTTGCCAAAGATGATTCCTGCTTCTTCTCATTCTTGCACCATGCTTCGTCCAAATATGTATCCTGCTGAATCAGACTCTTGGTTCAGTGAATAACATTAAAAACAGAATTGTCACATAGCCAGGAGCTGTGACTTTACAGATAACCCACAGCTGTCCAAGAGACCACACTAGGATTTTTCATTAATCATTATCTTAAATGTAGCCCAAGCTTAAGTCTAAACTTAAAGCTTAAAAAGGCAAGAATAATTTCATAACATCACTTGACAAACAAAACGGAAATGCGTTGTCCTGAATAAGTTAGCAACAGATAACGTGGTCCAAAAGCTGGTGAAAATATTGTAGTTGCTAATTTGCATGGTAAAGGTCTTGTGACTAAAAGTAAAGCTCTTTAACAGGTTCAAGCTCAGCCTGTATCTAGTGTAAATGCCTAATGCTCAAAATGCTAACCTCACTGTTGAAAAATAACCGAAAAGAAAAACAAAAGAGGGAGAGAGAAAGAGAGGATAAAGTGCCTAAAGCAAAATAGGTTCAAATCAAGCTCAACTTTGATTCAAAACAAACCCAGCCAAGCTTGAAGAGCTAATGCTCAATTTTGTCTCGTTGGGAACCAGTGTAGTATATCTTTAATTTACAGCATCTGGACATAAAACATAGTGTCTTAAAGTCTGCTGCATTAGAGTTCACAACACATAAAGGAAATTTATTACTATGAAGCTGAAGATAATATAAACTTCATCCATAAAGTTGTTCACCAGGACCCCCACCCTACTTGGACGGGTTGCAATATAGATAATAAAAAAATGAAGCTGTTCATCAGGAGAAAAAAAAAAAACTGATCATATCCTGCAGAGATTGTCAAATTTTCCCTTCGCCTCACCAACTTTTACTCTCACAAGTTCCAATGTGCTGAGTGTATGTGGAATCTCCATACATCAATATACACAGAGCAGTGACTCAATTGTCATTTGACCATTCATTGGATTCATCTTCAAATAACTTCCAGGAAAACTAAATTTGCTAACTAATACTATGTCCATAATAACAAATGCAAACACATCAAAATTCAAGAAATAGAAAGGATGAACAAGGAGAGGTTTGAATGTCAAAGAAAATGAAATGCAGTTATCGAAGTAAAACAATAGAACCAATTCTATACACTTTCTAGGGAACTAGAGTACTTCATGCTGCCTCAAATGAATGTGAGCTTACCTTGCTTCCTGACCTTTTGAAAGCAGCTTCAGTACCTTTTGGCTTATCCTTCCTTTATTAAGAGAAAAATGAACATGTATATAGTTAAATCAAGTTCATAAAAGAGACGAGAATGGGGAATGAAAAAAATATGCAAATTAATACTAAATCTAAAGCATGAATTATGGTGAGTTAACAGTTACCAAACAACTCTATGTATTTTACTTTAACCAATTTCAATCACTACAAGGACGACAAGTATTCAACTCTCACAAAGAGACAAAGTAAAGAAATGTTTTGTAACTAATGACGAACAAAATGTGACATTGTGAGAGAGAAGCAACTGAAAGCTTACATTTTTGCTTGATGATTTGGTTGATGTTTATTGCATGAATCATTCATGGAAACAGAATTTTTCTCAAGGCGTTGATTAAGCTGCATTCCCAGATCATCAACCTTTTTTTTCAGATTGATTATGTCTGCCTCTGCTTGAGCTATGTCTTTGAGATCTGCCTTTGTCTTTATCATATTCTCAAGTTAAAATATGATGCAAAATAAAGAATAGTTACAGTAGTTAAATCTAAGATAGGCCATTGGCTACCTTTTCATCAATCGTAGCTGGGAGAGTTATGGGTCCTTGAAATGGGTTAAGTCCTGCTTCCAAAGCCATCCTCTTATCTCTCTCCCTTTGCAACTCTTCCTCTAATCTGGCCACCTTAAGTACAATCAAAAGCAACAATCAAGACTGGGCCATTCCCATAAGACTAGCACAGTATTGGCGATAAAAACCATTAGCTTTGTGCAACTAACTAATGAATAACATATAAATGCAAAAACAAATATTAAATTCCGTAAATCAACAAAACAAAAGAAATTGTTGTTCATATTACAAATGTATGCTTCCCAGAAAACATTTAATTGTCCACCCTGGATGTATTTGCTGCACTTTGTTATAAAAACCATGCCATATACTCACTGCTGATATTCAACCCTCAACTCTTTCTGGTAGGGCAAAATGGAAAAAGTTGTATACCATGCCCAAAAAAAAAAACTTTAGTGAGAACAACCAATTTGCACAAGGATTTTGTCTTATGAATAGGAATTCTTGCAGTAATAAAAGGGATCAAAACAAACAATGATGCACCTATAAAATTTTCATACACCTAATCTTTGGACCCATTTTTTACGGCCATTTTGCACAAAAATTTATATTGAAAGGGGAAGAAAGAAATGCATAATCAGATCTCCACTAACTTCCATAAATATTAAAGAAATGCATTGCCTTCAAACCATTTTTTTAACATAACAACATGCATCTTTGGTTGCTAAAGATGCATATCTTGATTCCTGACACAATGTATGAGAAACAGAAACAACAGCACACAAAAGAAATGAAAAAAAAATTCCCTTACAAACATACATCTTTCTCAAGAGCTAGGCGACGCTCATGCAATGTCTTCTTTCGTTTTTCCAAGCTGGCTTCGAGAATGGCATTACCTTCAATCTATTTTAGAAAGATGACATTAAAAAAAGTCTCCAAACAGATTGAGATAACAATAATAAGAAAGGGTGAATTTCACAGAACCTCTTCTGTGAGTCTGTTTTGCAAGTCAGATTTTTCGGCCTCGAGTGTCTCGATTTCAGCCCTGAAATTGGGTCAAAATTATGTAAGCAAGAATAGAAAATAGAGCTATTATTACTAATATAAAAAGGTCTGACTCTATATTGTTTTTGGTTTTTCCTTTTGGCTTCAAATATTATGCTATGCAAAGCACAGATTGCTCCATCCTAAGCAAGAATAAAGCCTTTAAAAGGTGCTTGGAACTTTCAGTGGTATTGGGTAACTCTAATGCTACGTGCAAGAATAACTAGGAAAACAAGTAGGCAAACTTATATGACATTTCTGTATACAGATCATGGGAACATCACTTACTCTTCTTCACATGGAAAATCAATGGATTCCATAGAAAGGTTCTTCTTTGCCTGGAAGCAGACCAGATAAATAAATTAAATAAAAAGTTACTACAAGACTATAAATGCATAGACCAACTTGTTCTGTTGTAAGTTAATTAACTATGATAACTTGCAAGAGCCAGAATGCATGCTTGCAAATACTTATTAGCTAAGAGAGAAAGTCAAACGAACTAGGCCAAAAGCAGAACACTTAATAAATCCAGAAAACAAACACTTACAGCAGTACGTCCCCAAACAGTGGGACGCCTAACATTGTGGCCAGGTCCATTTCCTATAGATATGGATTTTGGGATGCATGAGATTTGATTATGACTAGTTAACTGATCCTCCAACTTGGTTTCTCCATAAACACCTTTTGACAGCCCAGCAGACTTATTGGTCTCTGTTACTGAACTATTGCTACTCTGATTATCCTCACTCCTTTCTGAATTATCATTTTCAGACAGTGAAGAATGCGGTGAACTTGATAACTTCTTAGTGGCCTTTAAATCATCACCAGCTTCGGACAACTCAGAACCTGAGCTCGAATAATCAGAATCCTGCATTTTCATTTTCAGTTCATGTAAGTATAGACATCATCTTTTTATTACTGATTTATTGCTCTTTTCACTTTTTCAAGTGAAACAAAGATAATACTCAAAATCTAAAGCGAGGGGCCACAAAATGCAACAGCACAAGGCTACATTAAAACAAGCTGCCCTTTACCAACTAAAATAGCAAAGGAGAATAAATCATGATTCCTATAAGGGAAAGAAAGAAAGAACTGAATGCATCTGATTCTGATATATGATGCTGCAAAGATGATTTAGAATACATATTGCTCAGCAGTGAGTCAAGTCCATATTGTGAGCATAAATTCAAAGGAGAAAACAAAAAAAGACATGGAGACAATAGAAACCTTGAGTTGCCAGGTTGTAATAAAGGGAGAAGATAAACGAGCTACAAAATCATAAAAATATATAGACTGAGCAAATAAATCTGATAACCTACAAGCTTAGAGTGCATATCATGTATTAAAGAGAGGTAAACGGAATTTAGAGAATAGAAAGCTTTAACCATTCCAAAATTTGTATTAAGCTTGTCACAGCCATCATGAACAAAATATAAAAATGTAAATGCCATTGTAAGAAAGTAGAGAAACAAGCCTTATCATCATCCAGATCATTGTTAATGGAGTGACCACTCTCACTGCCTGTTCTACTTGCTACATCATCATCATTATTGTATGCATCAGATGCCTGTATTGCATCATCGCAATCATCATCTTCATAGGACTCACCATCATCAGTTGCTTCCTCACTTTCACTTCCACTCTCTTCTGAGTCAGAGTATAAATCAGGGGAAACAGAACCTACCTGCCAACAAAATGCTGAGCTTGAAATCACAACATAAAAACCAAATCCAAACAAAAGTAAAAAAATACTTGGAATATGGAAAACAGTCTCATCTATTGTTGTCTTTAAGACAATTAATATTCAAAAAGACTTGGAAATATTCAATTACCACCGCTATGATGGCTCTCACATTTATTTTCTTGCTTTGGAAGGAGAGAATGTAAGGCAATTGCGACGTGAATAAGAAAGACATGAAGACAGTACAGACAGTTCTACCAGAGGATGTTATGACTTAGCTTAACTTCATTCAAATTCCACTATTAGACAGTCATAATCTAGTCACTTAAGATTCTGTACCAATAGTAGCACATACACACCAGGACAACACAAACAATTTTGACTTAATGATCATATTGGCTCCAAAAGAACAAAATAGAAACAAAACATATTGATTGTGAACCACAGATAAAGCCTTAGAGCTCATATTTTTATGGGGTACATACATGTCCGTACAGCGACTACAGAAAGTCATATCAGAAGCAATTGTGGAAAAGAAGACAATAATTACAGCTTACCCCAAATATTTTATCATACTCTTCTAATAATGTTATAACAATGGCTTGAGCATGATTTGCTGCAGCAGCTGCTTGCAGTAGTTGAATTGAACCATCCCCACCCACATCAAAATCATTTTCAATCTCACAATCACCAGCTAGAAGGGGCCGAAGAAGCAAGGGTGCCATGCAAGCCGCCACAGCTGAAGAGCTCATCCAATTTTCAGCTTTGTGAGAAGCCACTTTTTGCATCATCAGTAGAATTCTGAAAGAAAGGAAGAAAAAGATACATACGGAAAAAGGCAAGTAGAAGCCAAGATGGCAAAGAATGAGTTTTTTTTTTTTTTGGAAACAAAGTATGAGGTTATATTTAATTGTTGAAATAAGATCGAAACCAATTTTTTTTCTCAAATGCCCATGGCTATGAGAAAAGCATTTCACTCATAATTTTTCAACAATAATCACTTGGTGCTGAAAACTAATAGGAAGTTAAAAGATGTATTCTGCTTTTTGAGTGAATAATTTTACAATATTCAACAAGTTCTGGTGTGCTAGGATTATTAATTCTAGTTTCTACATTTATGTCTTCAACAAGATATTATTTCCAGTTTCCCATCCCCAACCATTTTCCAAGGCATATATCAGAGGGGTTGCCTCACTCTAATACTTGTTATAGCAACAAGAATCTGTGGTTAATCAAGATTTTCACTCACCCAAACACATCACATAAAAAAATTTCTGAAGAAAATATAAAGTGCAGTTTCAATGAAAAGAAAAGAAGAATTTGAACCCCCCCCCCCCCCCCCCTTTCCCAAAGATAAAACAAGAATTGTGAGTGAAAATTGTCTCGAAATCCAAAAAGAAACAACGTAAAAATAACTGAATTATGACTTTCAAAATGAATCTAATTTAACCAAATGCCAACAAAGAAAACAATTGCTCTATACAGAAGTGGCTTAGTAGGTGTGAAACTTCTGTGACAACAAGAATACCCTTTTTTCACCTTTAGTTTTACAAATCTTATCATTTTATATCTATTTTCAATTATGAGTTATTTTTAATGTGGTTTTCTAATTTTATACATGCATGGATTGACAAAAGGTATTAATAATTGAATTTTCAGAAAGACAACATTAATTGCATAACTTAAAACAAAAACATATCAACATTGTTGACAATAACATTTAAATCCATAAATATAAAGATATTCTTATTTTAATCACCACATAAAATAACATCTCTCTTTTTAGAATTTCCGTTATGCTCAGGAAATAAATGCACAAATTGCATTTCAAAATATAACTTGTGCTAAGAAAAGTATAATACTTAAAAAGGGTAAAGAGTGAAACTGATGAATCAATTACCTCTGTAATAAGCGACGGTTTGGCTCAGGAAACGTGTCCAATACAGCCACACGCATAGCATTGACTCTAGCACCACGTTCAGTTCCTAATTATGCACATTGTCCAATAACAGAAAAACAACAAAACGAAATCTTCAAAAGTCATAACAGATAGGTAAATCATCCAAAATGCAATGTCATAGAGCTGAATAATATTCAACTGGACAATTTCCACTACATCCCTTAAAGAGCCAACCAATTGAGAACACGAGAACTTCACTCAATGGATGCTTAAAACAAGAACCCAGCACATGAAATTCTTATTTGTTCTTAGATTAATGAATAATAAAACAGCACATTTAACTCCAATAGAGATTATCTAAAATATACTTCCCTTTAAAATTAGAGGCATCAAGAATCCAGTTTTGGTGAAGCATTTTATGAGCTCAATTTATTACAGGGTAAGATAGAAAAGCAAACACTTCAATGAAAGACTTACGGCATGCTTCCAGTAGGGCATTGCAGCAAGATGCAGGGACAGGAGATGATGGCAACTCTCGAAGGACATACTGGAAAATGGCATGAAGGAAATT
Source organism: Theobroma cacao (assembly GCF_000208745.1). Classification (NCBI taxonomy): domain Eukaryota; kingdom Viridiplantae; phylum Streptophyta; class Magnoliopsida; order Malvales; family Malvaceae; genus Theobroma; species Theobroma cacao. The sequence goes on along the minus strand of NC_030857.1, from coordinate 3,182,027 downwards.
GAACAACAAAGTACCAGGTTCAGTTTATGCTGTAACTTCTATGAAAGAATCTTGTGGAAACTAATAAGGCATACCTTGACACAATCAGCAATGACATGAGGATCCTCCTCAGAAGAAAACTCACTTTTTCCTGCATAACAAGCATAACCAAAAGAGTTAAAGAAGACTGAACAGAAAGTATTGTGATGTGCAACTACAACTCTACAATAAATCTTTGGCTTCTTGCTATGTCCTATTCAATAAGCAAGGAAGCTTCCTTACACGAACATCAATTCAGATTTAAGTTTCTACAAAGCTACCCTTGATATTGAAAGTGTAAATCCAAAGAAATTGTAAGGAAGGAACACAACCTACAGTAACTGTAACCAATGTAAAAACAAGTAGAATAAAGAATATAGTCAGGGACAGAATGGGTCTGAACAAACCCTGTTCATATTCCCGAATTCGGCGCTCAACATCTTCGACATCTGCAGCTTGTCGTAAGATCCCTTCTACTTTGACTCCTGTTAAATTATTTTAATATGATCAAATGTTGCTGAATGAATATGAGAATAACAAGTGCTCTGGCCATATTACTGCAATTGCCAAACAGTAATATATCACACCCACATCTTCCGAGGCCACTAAAATTGTGAACAAATGTGTAAAATTCTTGAAAAAAGATAAAGAAAATTTTTTATCACATGCCGTGGTGCAGGAAGATGATCCAGAATATGCATATCTCTAGCAAAGCTAAATAATAAAAACACACATGCACATATACTCACTAGATTATATATGCATTCGACAGTTACCCAGTATATGGAATTAGCACCATGCAACAATTAATAAAAAAGAAAGCTCACCATGCTCTTCTACAAATCTGAGGGCCTTCTCCAAAAATGTTGGAGCTCCATCAACATCTTCCAGTGCTAGTAAAATTGGCCTGCCTATGACTGTAGATCTCACAGGCTGTTTATCATTCACTAACAAAGAGGAAGAGAAGAGCATCAATATCTGATATGAAAGGAACAATGAAACAAAGCAGCCAACTGGGTTGGAAGCTTGGTATGTTCAAGAAACAACTTGACGGACTTGCAAAAGAAAAAAAAGAGAATGAACAGATAAAGGAAAACTAGAAAAAAGGAGGGCACAGTGAAAAAAGTGTAGGAGGAACTGACAACTAAGGCTCTCAATTCGTAACAAGCCTAAATTTTGCTGATTTTGTTACATCATACAAATGTAATTATAGTTCTCCACATGTCATGCATTACTTCTGGTGTTTACATTGGGACTGGTCTAAATACAAATGAAGCCACAGCACAATAACCGCAACACTCAAAAAACATTGCTGCAGAAACTACCTGGTTCCTTAGAACCATCAACTGCGTCTGTTTGATCGTTCCCGAAGATGCCATTTTGTCCCATCACATGAGCAGAGCTTGGTGCTTGTGACAAAGCATGCTCAAGTGCAGTTTTCCACTCATACAAATCCTCTAAAGTTTCAGCCTGCAACACCAACAAAAGGAACCTTCTAGTCATCTTATTTTCCCAAAATCTCACTGTCTTGCCATTTGATTAAGCATTGAAGTTTTCCATAACATCAGATAGACACATAATGAGTGCTTTTCTCTCTGCATTCCTGCTTCAAAACCAGTAATGCGGCCAAAAAGGTTCTTAATAATGGGTTTCATAAGATAAAGAATGCTATCAGCAAGGTATAGAGTGACTGACTTGAATAAAACTTCTGTACCAAGGATGAAATTATCATGTTCAGGGCATTCTGGTAACACGCAGGTGCTGGCTGCTCAGTAACAAGGTCTTTATGCTTCAGCTTTTCATTAAAACTCATTCTTGGTTAGATTCATTTTGGTCACCTTTTGATATGAGGAAGATCTTTAACTGTTTCAGCAGAATCTTGATATTGAATGCAATTCAAATTGAGAGCTTACAACTATTTATCATGCTAAGGAAAATATAAAGTAGGTATGATCCAAAACAGTCAAAAAAGTAAACAAAGGAGAAAATATTGTTGGAGAATGGGAAGAAGCACCTTGAGTGTGAAGGCTCGTCCGTCGCGGCCATCAGGAAATAGTACGGTTAAGAGTTTTTTATCAGCTTTGACAACCACACTAGAAATTTTAAAAGGTACCACGAGTTAGTAAATGTTTTCAACTTCCATGATATTTGCAACTTTAACAAGAGATCAAATTGATAATGTATTCAGAAAAGCAAGCCAACCTGCCTGAATTGTTGAGATCAATACCACCAAGAGTTAAATTCACTTCATTCCCCTTCTGAGAAATGGCACTCTGAGAAGTAAAACAACTCTACATTAGTTTTCTAAAACCTTACATATGCAAAATGCAGCAAGGGAGAGAGAAATGGACTAGTGCAAGGGATATGAAGAGAAGAGAACAAGATAACATCAGGATAATTATAACATCTAACCAATAATATCAACCCATCTAGATTTTTTACTTTTGCCTCAGGGACTGCGTACTGGAGTTCTTCCTCAATATCCAAGACCAAATCCTTTCCTAAACCCAAGCAATAGTTAAATAATTTTTTTATATTATTCTTCGAGCTGAAGCTCTCGAATATCACAGCCTGTAGAAGAGGCCCCATATGTGTCATAGTGCATCATAATAAAGTTTAACACAATTAGATATCGGGATGAGCCATCTAATGAATTTATATCTATCATTTTTATCTTCACTCTGCTGGAGAACCAAAAATGAATTGGTGAATGAATTGATATATTGAACTATAGAACCATAATTGTCAATTAAGCAGTGCTTATTAACATCATTCTACTACATTAAAAATGTACATCAGTCCAAATTGCTAATAGGTCACTCTAAATTAGCACTCATTCCTTGATAGGTAACTTTCATTAATTTAGGGCCACACTAATGACTTAATTTTTAGGTCATGTTTCCTAATTTCCTAAGTCTTAATCTAGCATGAAAGATTTTCTAATATTCTTATTAAGTCTGCCCAAAGACAACCTAAAAACTGTAAAACCAGTGACAAGACCTGCTGTGCGAAATAGACACGAGAGTTTCATTTTCATTCATCTTTTTGATTCAGATATATTCTAGCCGCTAATAGTCATTCACAAAAGTGGAAATGATACTCAAGAACCAGATGCTTTTGATTGAGAGAGAACCCGTGCACATAAAAGATAGTCATAGCCAATCAGCATCATCCCTGAGGATCTTAAAATCTAGTAGAGTTAGAAAATGAGTACCACATCATATGACCTCTTATCACTTTACTGTTTCCTTATGATCATTCAATTTGTAACAGAGGATGTAAAAAACGGATAAATAAGCACAAGCATCCATGTTGAGACTGACAATCTTCCAGAATGCAAGTACTTACAGGATCGCTTCTGAAGAAAACCAACGAAGTATGTGTCAAAATAAACCACCTTTTCTTCCATGATGTCCATCCAATTCCTTAATAAAAAAAAGGAAAAAAAAAAGAAAGGAATAATAATAAACCAGAGGAATCCAAGACATAACCCTGGGATTGTGATTTCAATATAAACCTTGTAATGGTATTTTTCCAGTTAAATGTAAATCGAGGTTGTACTTCTGTGAAAGGCAAATGAGTAACTGAATTAAAGACCAAAGAATGATTTAACCAAGCAAAGTAAACAAACCTTTTGATGATAGAAAAAGTGGACCACTCTTTAAAACCTGCAAGAAAGTTTTGAACCTTAAAATGCACTAAATTTTACTACAGTTTTGTAAATTGCATGCTTAAAAAACAGGGAATGCGGGACAATATAAGGAATGATATCAAGAAGGTAAAACTAGCAATGCACTTAAAATACAGAATACAGTTCACAGTAACAGCAACAATGTGCTTGATAATATTAAAAGAGAATAACTGCTTTATATGCAATCTTTCCATAAAATGATTCCAAACCTTTAGTTGTAATCCCAAGCACATAAGTAGACAAGTGGTAGACAAAGATGATTACTAACACGATCACCATGATGATAAAGATGACTGCACGGTAATCTAGGGACTGAATGGTCATGTCCAATATGCAATAAACAATTCAATTCAGAAAAGTAAATAACAATCCATAGGGGGGAGAGAGCAGTTTACCGAGTTGCCACCACGAGAATGCAGATGATCCGGCGGGCCTGGTGCTGGAGTGGGTGGACCTGGAGCAGCAGCTTCTCCCTTCAGAGAGAATACAAAAAAGATTTTCAACACAAAAATCTCCCTTAAAAATCAGAATCTCGGTTCTGTTTTTTTTCACCTTAAGGCTCAAATCCTTTACTTAAAAAAAGAATCAGAAAAGAATGCAAGATTGATCCATACCTGAAGTCCTTGAGACGGCTCTTCCTTTTTGGAAGGAATCCTCTGCTAACGAAATCACACCGCAAACAATGAAAAACGAACAGAAGTAATTTTCAATGCAAAATTTCCATAAAAACTATATTAATGTAAACAAAAATTAAAAGAAAAATAACCTACCTGTTGTGCTTGAGACGGTTCTTCCTTTTTGCTAGGCATTTTCTAATCACAAAATAAAAAAAATTAACGTAAAATCACAATGTAGTTCTTCTTTTTTCAGTTTTTGAACTTCAGAGTCTTCTAAAAACGAATTAGAAAATTAACAAAACGAAAAAAGTGATTGATCAAAACCTGGTGTGCCTGACACGGTTCGTCCTTTTTGGTAGCCATAATCCTCTGATCACTCAAGAATCAGAAAAAAAAATGCCAAACAGGTCACGAAATCAAACGATGAACAAAAATCTGCACCAACCTTGTACTCATCAATTTCCATAATGCCTCTCATTCACAGCATTTAAACAAACAAAAAGCATGGCAAAACTCAAACTCAAACAAAATAACACCAAACAAATTCAAAAAAAAAAATGCAAACCAGAAAAACTTTTACGTGAGTTTGAAATGTACTTCGTGGGAAAACGCGAAAAGCAAAATGTAGAAGAAAAGAAAAAGAGATAAGGAAGAAGCGTAAAGGTGAGAACAGAGAGAATTTTTCTCTGCTTTCTTTTTTTGCTTTGTTTGTTTGTGTGAGTGTTTTGGCTCGGAATTCTTTGCTCAACGGAAACCCCGTTTGGTCAAGCAAAGGAAAAGCCTAAAAGCCCTCCAAAAGAGAGGGGGTGAAGGAGGCCGCCGATTGTGCAGCAGCTGTACACGTCACCCCTATTCTTTAGTTTTACGTCCTTTCCGTCCGAAAATTATTGTGTTTGGAGGGAAATGGCAGTCCCAGTAATTTCCCCCTCTTTTGACTGTCTTTAGCCCCGTGAACTCAAGGTTGGCCCCACTCGACCCAGATGATTTACGAATTTGATCAGGGTTGGTCTGATCTCGTGTGGGGTACGTTGGTCTAGGTGGGGTCCACGTCGATAAACACTATCAATGGTGTTGATTGATCGAGTTAAAAACAAAAGCTATGATCCGAAATTTGGGGCAGACAGATGATGACCATTATTGATTGAGCTTTCAATATATATTTTATTTATTTCCTCAATCATTGCTGTTTTCTCAACAATTCTTTTTTCGCAATTAATGCTTTCTAATAATTGACAATTGTTTTTACTATCAAAATTTTGTACTTTTCCATTAAGTACTCAAGCAACCCAGTAATGAACAAAGGTTTAAGAAGATAATAATAACGTTTGAAACTACAATTTCTCAAACCAATAGTAAGTTTTCAATTTCTCACTTTGTTACTTGAATATTAGATTATTTATGATTTAATAAGCAATATTTTACATAAGACATATAAGTAATTAATTAAAAAAAAAGGTGTGTAAGAAATTAATATAACCTGAGCTATATGCTTTAGAAAATATTTCCTAGCATTGCTCCTCTCCTCAAAGTCAAATATCCAGAGAGAGAGTGGATGTATGCCAAAGCAATGAAGAATTAAATAATATGTGTGGAAATGTGATGGTTTTCGAAATAAGCTTTCTAACTATGAGATTTGAATTCAATACATATATGGTAATAAAATGAAAGAAGAATATGGGAAGTACAGAAAATATACGGTTTTCTTTTCCCATGTTGGTGTAAAAGGTGAAAGATAGAAAAGAAGATTTAAGGTTGAGAGTTTAATCTTAAATGGGAGGTTAGTTTTAATTAAGTGACAACATTTAGATGAAGCTCACCGAGTGGAATTAATTAAGTTTTTAATTAAAATCAGCTGAACAAAAACAAAAATTGAAAATTAAAACTTATAAGATAATAAAGTTTTTAAAATCTTTTAAAAATTTTACAAAACGTTATATCCAAAAGGGATTTTAATTAAAAAATGTTATTTTTTTTATTTTGTTGTGTATATATTATTGTTAAATAATTATCTACATACTAATATCATGAGCATTCCTTTTTAATCCAAAAATAAATAGATTGGTACGAGTCTATCTTAATTTTTGATATCTCTCATAAAATATCTCACATCATAAAGACTTTAATACTATTTGTTGCAAAATAACATTTTTTATCTAAAAAATATATCTATTAAAAAAATTACTTATAAATTTAAAACTCATTTTCATCTTTTATGAAAGTGGATCCCCAGTTATTGATATGTTAATAGATTATTTCTAACTTTTGTCATTTAATTGATTTTGATATTTTAATTTCAAAAGTAAAATGCTTAAAAAAACACTAAAAATTAAGACACTCCTAAGAAATCTGTTATCACTCCATCTAAAACCTAACTACACTGATTTTTTTAAATTTATTATCATGTAAAAACTTCATTAGTAATGACAAATAACTAAAAAATGATGTCATGTTATGATTCTTTTTCAATGTCTTCATTTCCCCGTCGTAGATCTATCAATATGATTATATTTTGTAGCATTATTTTTTTAATCATCAGTGTAGTTTTTTATGTAATTTATCATGAATTTACTATATTATTTATTTTTTATTGAAAATTTTTAAACGCCACTTAATTTATTTATTTTATTTATCAAATAATTACATTTCATGGAATATGTCATGTAAAAATTCAAATGCAAACTCTGCACTTTTGCACGAGAAGATTGAAATTATCAATATGTAGTATTAATTTATATAAAAAATCAGTATAAGTTTTCCTTTCTTTAGTCTCTTTTCCATTTCTTTTGTCCAAAATTAAATAGGTGCAGCATTTATATTTTACATGACGTGAACATTGGAATTAATTCCAACTTATTTCTTCAAGAATTGTGTATAAATATATATCCAATTCAAGATATGAGACAAAATATGTTAATAATATTTATAAATAATAGATATAATATTTAAAAAAGTTTAAATTATTGAAAATAATTTAAATAAATTATTATTCTTTGATTACATTTCAATTAAATTTTTATATTTTTATTTTGAGTCAGATGAATTTTTATGATCAACAATTGACTAACTACATGTTATTAACATAATGTGCTGATATATCATTGTGAATAGTAATGAGATATACTTATATGATAACATAACATAAAATGATAAATAATATTTTAATTAATATTAATTAAATTTGATTGGATATAATAAAAATAATTATTTATTTATTTTTAAAAATAATTCAAGATTTTTTAAAACGTTATCTGTAAATAATATAAATATTCAAAATTTTATATTTTGAGACTTTTTATTTTTTCTTTTTATAGCAAAATAGGAAGCTTTGGTAGAAGATATTTTACCCGTGGACTAATAAATTTGGTGGCTCGGGCCAGGTCCAATAAAAGTTCCAACTCCCGAAACGACAGCACAAGGAAGACCAGGAAAAATTCAGATTAGCTAAAAGTATATTATAATTGTCACCGATCCAAGATAAATACGGAGATTAGTCGGGTTAACCCCGAATTTTATATAATTTAAAATTAAACAAAAAAATTGACCAGCTTCTCTCATTTCCCCGTGTGGTCGGTCGGGCACGCAACCCCAAATAAACCCAAGCCAAAACGGACCTCAAAGTCCAGCATGTAGAGCTGCTCAAAAGCTGACACGGCGGCTAAAAGCCCCTTCTCTTCTCTCTTTTCCAGGACAAAAACACATCATTATTTTTTTTAAAATGAAAAATTTCATGTTCTTCACCTGTAATTCCACAAGAATAAAATAATCCCGTTCCGGGAATAAAGCGAAGCAGATTTCCTTCCTTCGTTTCCGACTTGCTCACGAGACGAGGATTTCATAATTTTAGTTTAATCTGATTTGATCTTTTTAGGGTTTGAAATCGAGGGGTTTGGTGTGGAATTTTTTCATTGTTTTAGGGGGCGATATGGAAATAGCGGTTACGGGTTCGAGCAGCGAATCTTTGGCGATGGAAGTTGGGGAGATGAAGGGAAAAGTTGTGGAAGAGAAAGATCAGGTTCGCGTTAAGAGGAAGACTTTGCAAGCTGTGCTGGAGCAGTGCCAGAGAACTCTCGAATTGCTAAGTAACAATGAAGGTGGAATCGATGATGACGATGACGATGACGATGAAGATGATGACGATAAAGATGACATGGATCCTCAAGGGGAAGTCAGCGGCGTCGGTCTTCGAAGAGATCAAGAAGCCGACGAGGTTTGTTTAATTCTTTTTTGTTTATTGTTTGTTGTTGCTTTTCTTAGGGTTGGATTCTGTATTTGGATTTCTGTTTGATACATAGAAAAACGAATGAAAGGAAAGGAAATCTATGTGAGAATTTTAAATAATAACTTTTTAGCTCGTAAAAACGATTGTTTTCATTTTGCTAGATTTGTTCTGTTCTTTGTGAAGAGTTGGTTTATTTAAACTTATACTATGTTTTGTTATGGAAAATTCTATGTTCAGAACAGAAATTTAAATTTTTTTTTTCATAGAGGTTCGCTAAGTTAAATAGCTCATTCGAGGATTATGGCTTTCTTATTTGATTGATGAGTAATTCGGATCTGAGTTGAACTTAGCTTGAATAAGACAATTGAACTTGTATTATAGCTGAATGGTAGTTCTCATTTTGGATAAACGTCTGGTTTGTGTTGTATGCTTAGTTGCATATCTATGTCGAGTACTTTCTTTCACTGCTGCATTCTGAAAGGGCGTAGTTTTGCAAGACAGAATGTTACTGGTTGAGCTTGGTTCGTTATAATTATTGATGTGAGCTTGTAGTTTTTGCTATGATGATAGTTTCGGTCTTGAGTATGGCTCAGGTTGAGAAGCGTGTATGTTGTCATAAGATGGAGAAATGATATGATGAACTAAAAGCTAATGAAGGCTTGGATTGTGTTCTTTCACTATTGAATTGAAAAGGAAAAAAAAAAAACACCTTGTATGGAAGTAGGCCGGAGGGTGGAGGGCAGGAGTCAAGTGTAAATAAAACATGAAAAGATTAAAATACTCTTTGCCTTTTCAAATTCATTATACAATGCTTTTCTTTGCTTCAGCATCCATTTGCCTCTTAGCCTTTGTCTCATTGATGTTATATCAATTGCAATGCTCCTTTTGCATGTTTTTGTTTCTGTCTATATATGCATATATTTAGCTTGAAAAAAGAGATAAATGAGAATGAATCATAGAGAAGAAATTGAAACTTTTCCTGTATGACATTCATCGTGTGAAGTAGAACTTTGGTCCAGCAAAGATATAAGATTCGGAACTAATCTAAAAGGAATTCAAATTAGATAAATGAAGTGTAAAAACAGAGCCTAGTTTATGAAAAACTGGCACCTTCATATGGTGATTTCTTATTTCTTGATTTAGTATGCTGGTTGAATTTATGAATAGTTTTTTTTTTATTTAATGTAAATGGCTTTATGACATAGATTATGCTTATAAAATTAGCAGCATGATAGAAAGGAGATTTTGAAAATTTGCAATAAGTTTGGCATTTGCTTTCCCAGCAAATATTTTTAAATAATTTGTATATCTGATGGGAGCCCCCCTTCCCCACCCTCCCATTTTTTTTTAATGCAGTTGTGCGGTCTTCTCAAATCTAGAGTTCAATGCTCTGACTTCCTTGAAAAGCTAGAGTGTGCTCAGGTGCCAGTTCCAGAAAACATTGCTGGTATGCATCCAAAGATGGTCCTCTCTAGACTGTTAGCATATAAGATTTTTAACTCTTTGCCAACACATTGAGCAGGCATTTTTGTTCAAGTATTGAAGTTCATTCTTTTAGGGAACTTTCTTATTGGTTTTAAAATGATCTTTGTTCCCTGGATGCTAATGAAATTCTTCTTTGGAACCAGAAGAAGGTAGTTCTTGGGACATGATCAATGAAAATGATCTTTGGGAAGGCGAAGATGTTGATTCGGATCAAGAAGATTATGTTCTTGTTAGGCAGGAAGATATAGTAGAAGGCATTGCATGTTTTATGGCTGCATATTTGCTGTCCCTTAAACAGACTAAGGTCTGTGATATTCTTGATCTTTGTTGGTGTTATTATCATTTTGGAATTTAATGTTTCTCTTTGTAGTCATTCACACATTATACACTTAAGCCAGAGAATTTGGTTGTTTTATGTCAAAGTTTTTCTGTGGTCTTACTTTTTGGCAGACTGAATAAAAGTGTCTATGCATGTTCATCATGGATTATACAGCACTGGATGCTAAAGAGTTTTATTATGTTTTCTTTTTTAGGATTTGACCCCCAATCAACTTCAGGAAGGTGAGTTTGTTTGTCTTCATTATCGAGTTTTGGTATCCAATTATATTCCTCCCTAAATGTTAATGAAAATTTTAAGATACCATTTCACTGAATAACTTTTATTTTCCATCTCAAATATCTTTTATTCCATAATTAATACAATATTTCTGGCCATTAATTTGGCATAGGAATTCTGACAGTCTTTTGAATTCTCTTGTAGCGCTGAGCAAGACCTTCTCTGTAAAAAAGAAGAAGGGAAAACTTCGAAAAGCATGGGATGGAAGTAAAGTCATATATAATGTGGCGTCCTGGGGGGCAACTGCAATTGGGTAGGTTATAATTCTAATCTTGACAAACCAATTTTTCTCAATTCCTGCATTTGCTCGAAGTTTGCTCTGTTGTCTTTGATATCCGGCACCTTCCTATTTTGTCATTCTGATTTCACTCTAATGTCTTTTGGCTGATACGAAACATTTATTTGTCTGTGCTCAACAGGATATACCAAAACCCTTTACTTCTCAGAGCTGCCTCTAAAGCCTTCTGGACTTCTTGTCATGTTATATCAAAGCTTCTCTGATTTGCTTGTGCTACTTGGAGAACAAAGTGTGATATTGGAATTCACTCGTCGTATTTATGCTTTCATAGCTGTCAAATGCAGCTTGGTGTTTCGCAGGTTGTGTAACATGAAATACCATTCTTTTTCGTGCTACAGATCCATTGATCAATCTCTCTTAAATTTAACGGTGTAAATAGGTTTTCTGGAAACATTTCTGATTGCAATTCAAATTCATTGGCATTGTTCTCCTTGTGACGGCTCAGCCTTAAATCCCCTAACCCTTGCAGTCTGTGACCAGCATATAGGCAAATGCCTTGGGTACTAATGGATATCTGTATATGCTTTTGCGGTATGTTGTTTGTCTAGATGGACACTCTCGTTCTATTAATATTTAGTATTATTTTTGCTTTTCAATTTGTTATGACAGCCTTTTATAGTTGATTGCGACAATATGTACCAGTATCTAATTCCACCGGCAGTTTCCTATTTTCACCATTCTGAAATGAAATCTGTGTTGTAGGATCTGATTGATTAATTAGAGGAAATTTTTTTTTGTATAAAATATTTTATAATAAAATTTAGTACTTTTTGTTGTTTGGATAAACTGTGAAATTTTTTTTTTGTTATTTGGATTATTTTATTAAAAATATTTTTCATCATGATGAAATTATTTAGATGGTAAAATAATAAATAGGAATTGATTATAAAATAATATTGTTATTTAATTTTTATTAATTTGAGATTAAAATTAAAAATGAAAATGAAAATGGATAAAATTAATAATGATATTTCTTAAAATATTGAACTACATATTTGTAATGAAAATAAATTTTAATTTTCAAACAAATTTTCATCTTTATCAGTTTTTTATCATAATTATAAAAATATAAATATTCTATCCAAAACGTATACTTATAAATATGTATTCATTAAATGATGATCATTGAAATATTTTTTATTATAATTATTAATAAAATATTAATTTATTATAAATGTGTATTCATCAAATAATGACTATTGAAATATTTTTTACTATAATTATTAATAAGATTTATTTCATTTATCGATAAACAATTTAATTGTATTGAATGGTTTCATTAAAAAAAATTGTAAGTGTAATTATGTTGTATAATTTAAATATTAATTTTTTAAATTAATTTTTTTTAAATTAAATATTTTTATTTTTATTTTTTAATATTTTAAATTAAATATTAGTATTTATTAAACTTATACTCATAATTTAATATAAAAGTATTTTTTGTTGTTTTCTAGAAATGTCTTACACCCTTAAAATATGTAAGACATTTTTCGTGATTAACTTATTGACTTGTAAAATGTTTTATATGTAAAATTAATTTTTTATCTTCCAAACAAATATAAATCTTACAAAAAAACTTTCGAAAAACATTTTACTACAAAACAAACGGATTCGTTATTTATATTTTGTTTAACATATAGGCATTGAGGAATTCTGTTTATATTGTTGCCTAACTTAGTGGGAGAAGGGAGTTTTTCCCTTGAGGGTAAGCTGTTGGATGTTTTTCTAAAACAGAGGATCCTTTTCTTCCACGGATTCTTTTACGATTCTCAAATTGCAGGGTTTCCCTTGTTTTGCTCAACCGTCAAAAGAATCTTTTGTTCATTAGACCAAGCATGTAAATCAACACGTCGACTGCTCAATAATAATAATAATAATACACTAGGGAATGTTTTTCCGTCTGTTTTTAAAATTCTGGAAAGCTTATCAATTATCCCTTTTCCTTGTGTTTCTTTTATTTTGGGAGGGGTGGCGGGGGCGTGGGGTGGGGTAGGTATAGACAAGGAAACTCCATGTAATGTTGAGCAAGAGAGAAAGGCAGCGGGACAGGGAAAGAAAAGAAATAGAAACATACATGGGTGTATATATAGAGAGAGTAAAAATATGAGGGCAAAGAATTTCAATTTTCTCAGTATTCTTTATACTTATAAATATCTGTATTTATGAGAGCAGACCTATAAATTTAGAGCAGTCGAGTCACTTGCTCCCTTTCAAAACTGTAAGACCTAGCTAGTAGGTAGTTTCCCGGAAGTGTGTCCTACATATACAGATGACCAAATTCAGTCATCTCCTTTTCCAGAAGGCCACTGAGATCATCTCATCTCATGGCAACTTTTTCTTCCAAGGTCTTCTTCAACCTCCTCCAAGGCTTTAGTTGTGATGTGCTTCCAGCTCAATCATATCTACCCATATAACTGTGCCTAGTAGTAGAATGAGTTGTCCTTGTGATTATGAGCATCCTTACAAAGCATCGATTGCACCTCCATGATAGACCTTGGTGGCTCAAGGTCTTTTTCTGGGAGTGCATTGCCAACGAGCTGCTGCATCTGTGATGCAAAAGTGTCATCCAGAATCTGCAAAATTAACAAGAGGGTACATGTCAAAAATAGTAAACGATGTCACTTTTAATGAAGTACAACATTGAAGAAGCCTTGAGAATGAGACAGGTCAGACCAAGAAATGAAATCACCAAAGCCAAACCTACCAAAATTTTCACATCTCCAAGAATCTAAGTCAACTAGTTAAGATTTGAATACCTTACAGGTTCCTAAAATGACATGTACAAATGAAAAGCTTGCATTGGCATTCTGAAGAGAATGATTCCTCGACTTAGCCTTTAGGATTTCCATTCAGATATTCAAAGATTTCGACCCATCCATATTTTCTTAATAATTTGATTGGGTATACTACATGTTTGGCACTAAAATACTCTTAGCATCACCAATTCAATTCAATGTTTTGAAGCTGACGCTAAGGTTTATGTGAGATATGGAGTTTCCTGCTGAGCTACCATCAATAATGGCATATACAAATTCCTAAATTCTGTTAGATAAATAAAACAATGGCAATAACTATGCTCCTATAGGGGTTTTTTGCTTTATATTTAAGCTCATGTATATCAGGCAATGAACCACCGCACTCTCGTATCTAATCTGCTTCACTTCCCCAGCTGAAACAAAAGCCTTCCCCCCTCTCTGTCTGGTCTTTTTCAGATTTATTGTTAATTAGAAAAAATGTAGTTGCATGACATGTGAAAGTATCTCTGCATGAAACCTAAATAACACTGAAAAATACCATTCTGGTCCAACCACTCCTAAGAACTATACATTCCCAGGATCTTAAGAACTATAATAGGTTCCCCAGAGTCTTTAGAGAGAGATTGGAATGGGTACAAGAGATGTCTACTAAACTCTGAATTGATCACTCCCTACCTAAAGAACACTCATGTACTAATTGATTGCAGTGACCTCAAACAACTATTCAAAAGCCGAACTTTTTCTTGTTGATAATGATAAAGGATCTGAAAACTTAAGATGCATTAGTAACAAGTAAGAGCAAAAACTCGCAACAAGTTTTGCCTTTCAACTTTCACATATCCTGAATCTCTAGGTAAATATGCTGTCAAACATCCAGATTACTGAAAACTCCAAGTCACATGCTTTTTTTCAGGGCCAACTTCATATTGACAAGTGCATCAATGCAAGAACCAGATCATCAAGTATCAATTGGCAACTGCAAAGCTCAGTAAGTGTTGTATTTGTGACCTAAATATCAACAAGGAATCATAAGATTGTTATGATTTTACTTACAGATACAGCAATTCTGGAACCTTTATACCACGATCTATTTTCTTTCCTGTTTTCCAAGAAGCTGAGAACATCCTGCAATGAGGGAAAAAAATCATGTAAGATGTGCATAATTAACTTGGATTGCAAAATTCAAGCCATTTACAGCATCATTCACCTATAACTTACCTGTCCCATCCGATCCCAGTACCATCGGCAAATTGCAATGAAAACGTGAGTCTCAAAAACAGTATGAAGGTGATTTATTGTATTTGTCAGCTGTTCTTTTAATGGCTGCATTCTGCCTCGTATATCAGACTCTCCCACTGTTTCTTTAGAATCTTGGAGAATCTTCTTCAATTTTGTTGAGTTCTGTAATTTGGTCTGTAGAACAATGATAGACCTGAGTGTTCAGGAACACTGATTGCTACTTTGCAAAATAAATGCAGCCGTTGATGGCACTGATGCATCAAGCAGCAGAATAAACAAGCTAAACCAGATAGACAGCACACAAATGAATATCTATCAAAGTTAATTCCAGTTATAGTCTAAGATTTTTTGTGTTCAAGCACCTTTGTACAGCACTTCTTTCAGATATACTCTACATTATTTCATATTTATTATCCAATAAAAGATTTCTTTTCTTTTTTATTTTAATTTTCTATATTGCAGATTGAGAGAAGAAAACTAAAACTAGAAATCACTCACAATATATCCCAGTTAGTGATAGCAATCAAATTATAACCTATATTTTACTTTCCTCTGTAAATATCATACAAGACAATTAAAAGGCCACTATGTCCTTTTGAAAATGAGACTCACATTCTCAGCAAGTTTTTCAACAACAGCCTGCAGGTACCCTCTGAACTTGGTTCTCAACATCACTGTGACCTCACTAAGACGCTCCCCTGGGGCGGTGTTTCCACCATCAGGGATGCAAGAACCCCATGACTTGAACTGGGTCTCTATCTTGGGACGTAGAATATCAAGCATCCTCTTCATAGAATTCAACAGAATGCCCAGCTGAAAGCAACAATCATATTCTTAAGCCAAAAGAGTAAGCAAATCCAAAGGTTAACTAGAAAATCAATGGCTCACCTCATCAGGAACAGTGTAGGAGCATACAGATCGTTTAGCAAGTTTCTGCATGTACTTCAGGCCAAATTTCTTAGGTGCCAAATTTTCCTTCAAAGGAGATACTACATCTGCATACTGCTTATCCAGAGCTTCCACTATTGCCTTCTCAACATCAGCAATAGCCTAGTGTAGAACATAACCCAAATAAGTTTATTACTTATTTTTTCAAAAAAAAAAATGCTTGTTAAACAACCCATGATGAAGATAATTGATTGAAAGATCACTGCTGCAGAAGACAATTAGCTAGAAGCTAGACATCTCTCCACATTTCCTTTTTTCTAAAACAAGTTAAATTCTGGAAGACCAGCATGGTAACATTTGTTGCATGTAAATGCAAAATGAGGTGGAGTATAAGACCAAAACCAGAAAATGAATTTGGAGGAGATAACATACATTTTCCAGCACAAAAATATATTCAGGCCATCGGCAGATGATGACTTCGTAGTCACTCAAGGTCTCCCTCAGTCGGTCATACATTTCATCAACAAACGGAGTAGTAGAATGTTGTGTTCTAACCCCTGACCATTTTACCTGCAAGTATATAAGTTTCAGACAACTTTACATGAAAAATTTCCTGTGAAGACCAGTTGGATGAAATCTGGGAGATGCCATGTGGATTTCAGTTTAAATCATTTAAAAATAAAATAAAGAGAAGTCATCACATGCTTAGACATATGGTGACAAAGATACACTCTTCCTGATTCAAATCAATAAGGCCCCACTATATTCATAAAGTTACAAGCAAGAAATTTGGGTTAAACAGTAAGAATCTGCCATCTCAAATTAACAACCTGTAATAATATTGTTTCTTAAAGAATGTACCTTATCTAATTTACATGACTCGAGTAGAGATTGCCGCTTATCTTGAATCCATATCATGATGTACAAGTTGAACAATTCCTTTGCATCCACTCCACCTTTCACATGACTGGAATGGAATATAAATGATTTGAAACAGTTGAAAAGAAAACTTAATACAAAAATGGTTGTTACAAAAAGTATTACCTTATGTTCCAGCTGGCAAGATCCCGTTGGAAATCTGCTGTGGCAATAACAAGTTCTGCCACAGGTGGTGAAGGGCAAGATGGTGGGCATGCAAGAAGGAATGCATGTAATCTACCACAAAGCTCTGTGCTGTATATAGATGCTGACAGATTTGGAAGGTCTATAAAACTGCAAAAGAGGGAAGACACTTTAATATTGCATAAGGACGTCAGATAGCCATACCCCACAGGAAGCAACAGTACAGATGTGTAGCTGTTTAACATGATGGCATGACCGGGTATGATGTGCCCAAAATTGAATGAGTTATATCAACAATTCATGCTCAAAATGGTAAACAAAAGCATATTGTTTAAGCATATAAAAAATTAACACTCTTGCGACCATACTGTCATATGCAGCTCAGTTCAAAGATTTGTGGAGTATCCCAACAATAGTTAGTAATCTATGCCGTTAATATGCTTCGCTCAAAATCAAATATGGATCTCAACTAGAGCTAATATTTTGGCCACTCCATCACATGAAAGAAATTTACTTTCTGGAGCTAGTTTAAAACAAATCAAACAACACCCTAAAGAAAAACATACCTGGGAAGTATATGTCGGTTGTGAATCTCAATATCAGTGAATATCTCATTTTTAATGCTCATGCAAAGGCATGTCATCTTCTGGTAGGCGGTAGACATAGCAACAGGGTCCATAAAATTGGGTTCATTGTTGGTGGTAACAAATTCATCAGTCTCAGCCAAGTGCCTTCTTGATCTCTTCCTTGCAGCAGCCTGTGTAGATACTACTATTTAGAAAGTGGAGGCAAGGCATGTAGAAACAAAGTAGGTAACTGCATTAAAGAAATTAATTTCCTAAACCTGGAAATAGTGGCACAGATTTGTCTGGGCTTCTGGAGATAATATGTCATGTAGAAGAGTATACAGTTTGACAGCAGGTTCAAGTGCAGGTGCTGCAAGCCCTGTTGCAGGCTTGAACACATCCATAATGCCCGAGAATGCTGATTCATCAAGTGATTTGTAGTTCTCAAAAACTAGAGAAAGAATTTGCTCAATCTGATCTTTGGTTTCTCCCAAAATTCGATTCTGGTGAAGCCGCCAACATTAAGTTGTGTTATAAAAGGAAGGAGCAACATAATATACATTATGAACAAAAGGTAAAAAGCATGGTACCTCTTGATGACTCAATGTGCTCTTACTGTGGCCCTTCATAACAACAGGCATTAACAATTCACGCACCAATGTGAGGCAGTCAGCAGTAGGTGTAGCCACATCCATTACATAGGAAAGATACCTGTCAAAAATGTATATTAAAGCAACCAAAAGACATTGACCAAAGTAGTATCCGTTCTGAAATATGCATATGCAATTCAACACTCAACAGAAAAGGCAAATAAAATAAATCCAATTACCGTAGCTTGGTGTAGACATCAGAAACTCCATAATATGAGGCAAACTCAGTTAATAGCCATTTCCATGAACCGTACAACTGTAAATTCCTTTGTTGGAAACGCTGAACCTTCATTGCAACTTCTAAGACAAGGTCATATGCAACTGTTTCTGCAACAGAACCACACTAGGAGAAGAAAGAAGAATCAAATAAATATCATTAAACTATTTTAGAATAATCCAATTTTTTATCATATACAACAATCAAACTTCATGCAATAATACTAAGTTGAAACACAAAATAAATGGACTGAACTCTCTTTCTTTAAAAATATGAACTACAACTTACTATAGTAATTAATTAAGAAAAAAAACTACAGACATAAAAAATTTTTAAGCTAATCAAGACTTGTTCACCTTGAGCTGACTATTATCATCTGAACTCGTTGAGTAGTTTATATAGAGCTGCAGCTTGCCCACAGGTTCATGTTCTGGCTCACGATAAATGGACCACCAGCGCAGCTTGTCAGTCTGCATCCAACTTTCATATGAGCATTCCATTCCAGCAAATCAACTAAAATTGCAAATCAAGTAGAATAAATATCAATATTTTGAAGCGATACCGAGTCTTCAGCAATACTAGCCACTTGTGCAAGGACACGGCCAAAATGCTTCCCCTTGGAGTCCTGAACTTCAACAATAAGATCATCTCCCAAACTATCCGGGAAGCTGCAAGAGTTGTTAGTACCTATCTTGTTAGTAACCATCTTAAAGAAATTTAGAGATGAAAGCAGGAGAATTAGGGAACAGTTACATACAAGACATGTGTTTCACCAGATCCAGGTTGCATCCTTACGCCATCTTCTTCAGTATAACTCTTCAGTCTTAGCGTGCAACAGTATGTTTCTAATGACATATGCAGACAGAAGGGAAGGAATAAAGAAAATAAAAGAAAAAACAATAAGTCGACTGATTTATAGATAAAAAAAGAAAAAATAAATGAAAGGAACAACTAAGAAATCGGGATGCCCTTAAAGCAGTCCTTAATTCGCATGCAAAACCATATCTTTCATAAAGCATTATGCACGGCTGAATGTAAGCAATAGGGTGTTCCATGATTGGGTATATGATGTGGGCATCTATTGTTTTTAGCATAGCCAGGAAGAGTCCATCTAAGTCTAAGCCGACAGCTAAGATGAATAAATCCAGTTAAACAGGATCCTTCTTTGTGTAAACCTCTAACAAGATAGCAAGGGGTTTGGAAAGACATACCTTGCACAATTTCATATGATGATGAACTATTGCGTAAACTTGTCGCACCAATTTTCAGCAGTCCAGATACTTGTTTTATATATTGAGTTCCAGCATGCACATATGCCAAACTTTGGCGTGAGAAAGAACCATTTGCAGGCAAACGAGGTGCAACACGAATCTTTCTAAGAGCTTGCCACCTTGAAGAGATTGTTGATTGAAAATTGGACAAGCGATACCGTATAGCCTCCAGCTTAATCACCGGTGCCCTAAGACTAAGCGATGACATACTACAGCCAGCTGGCGGATCCAATGTTGTTTTAACTTTGCGCACTGCCAGCAAAGAAAACTTTAAAATAGCCACGACAAAGCAACTCAAAAATGAAATGTCAAATCTGGATAGAAAACTTACCTTGCACCTTCATCTTGCCAATAATTTTCTGGGGCTTTGGGGCAGCTGCCTCACTGGTAAGCTCTGAAGAGCGCTTTTCCATTAGTTCCTCTTCTGATTGCAACAAGACTTGTTGCAAACTATGGTCCACAAGCAAATTTTGATTTCAGTAAGACCAAAAGTTAGTGGGAAATAAAAACAATAAATAAATAAATAACAGAACATAAAGCATATTGATTTACAAATCATAAACAATTCCAAAAACCTCCATGATTTTTTAAGGAACCAAATGAAAGATTAAGATTCTTTAAATCATTTCCTTCTGAGAATATGGATGGCATTTTCATCAATTTAAGAGGCTGCCGGTAAATGTAGTCATCTAGATCTTTTATTTTATTGGACCTCCTAGGCATTTGAAAACTTTTATTGGACTAATGGATTTAACACAATGGTCATCCAAATAATTGCTGTTATAAGACCTAAGCATAGCATAAGCATGCATCGATTTTCACACTAAAAGCAAAAGGGTCACACACAACACACATACAGGAACTTCAAAAACAATAAACAAGAAATGAGATGAGAAAATGAAGAGGCAACTTTAGAACAAGACAAACAATTTATTTAAAATATACTGTGAGAGAATGTATCAGTCAAGGTTACCTTTCTAGAAGAACAAAGCAAGAGATTAAACTCACCCAAATGTATCTCGTAACAGAGCACATTCATTTTCCAGAAACATTGGAGCTTCCATGCAACCCCTAGCCCAAGCATGAAGGCAAAGTCGAACACATGCATCATAGGCAATTACAGCATGCCAAGGTCCAAGAGCACTGATTTTGATATGATAAACAACTTAGAGTTAGTGAACAGAGTAAACTGCAGGAGCAAAGGTCTATTATCGTCAAGGGGAATATCTAGGAGTTCATATTGGTCAGAGATACCTTGCATGAAATGTTGGGACACGAGCTGGATGAACACCTGAAGATGCAGTGGCAGTTTCTGCACCGGCACCACTTCTGGGAACAAAGAGAATAAATAATATTAATGTTCACTAGGTTGTATATGCAGTACTCGGATATATTAATGTGCTTTCAGATTAAGTGTATTAAATAAGTATTACCAAAACAGTAGCACAGACCTTACAAACTCATCAGATTTCCGGTTGCTCATATTTTGCTCTGGCTTAACTCCAGAGATGGATTTGAATTTTTTTGGATCAAGTGAATCTGCTGCACGAGGGGTGCTATGTATTTCAGACGCTGCTATGTGCTCAGCATCTTGTTTAACTTCCTGCACTGAACCTGAGAATGGTGGTGCACTTGGAATATCATCATCAGAGAACTTTTCATGTTGTAGCTTTCTAGAGTTCAAATCCTGCGAAGAAACCATCATAGCAATAGCAGTATAAATAACTCATATTAACTATAAGAGAGCAGATAATCTAGTAAATCTAGAGAACACAGAGGAGAGATTAAAAGTCAAAACTGCCATATATATATATATATATATATATATATATATATATATATATATTATTAGTTGTTTTNTATATTATTAGGTGTTTTCAATGTTCAAAATGATACCAAAACTGAGGACTAGATGTTCTGATCACTTCATTGTCTGAATGTACATATATTTTGAAACGAAGAAGTTCATAATCCCCCTTTACCTTATAAAACCACCCATAATTATGAAGGATTGCCCTAACGGCATTCATCAAAACAAAGGTTCTATAAGTACATGCTCCTTAAGACAACAAAAGTCACAAGACTAGCTAATGAAAAAGTATTAAATGCCTGAAGTCAGCATAGCTACTAAGAGTCGGCCTATATAATCCACCAAAGAATTAGCTCGAGTTCTCCTCTGTTGCACTAAACATTAGCAAACTCCCAAACCAGTGTAAAGTTAAGATACTTAAATCTCTATGTATTTTTCTACAATGTATATATTTCCATCAAGTTATTTTTGTAAACCTTGAGTAATGTAAAACTTAGCCTCCAATCATCTCCAGCAATAATGAATATGCTACAATATCTATCAGGTATCATAAAATGAGACAAATGTTTTCAAGATCCAATTGAAGAATCTATGCCCAGAAAAACAAAAAAAACAATTCAAACCAAATATTTATATAAACAAACCTTTCCAGCTGCACTTTCCACATTAACCCGAGAAGGCACACTTGAGGCATATCCTTCTGAAACATAAGTCCTACTCCGAGGAATTCGACCATTGATACTCCCCACTTGTGTAGTCGAAAACTCAGAGCTACCTGCTGAATCGGAAGACTCATCCTCCTCAGTAAAACCATCCCTCCCAACAGGATATCTCCCATTCCCTCTCCCTAACCTGTCCCCCAAATTCCCTCCTATCCCTCCCATTAGCGTCTCCCTCGACGAGCTAACATCTGAATATGTGTAATCACTGGCAGTGGCGTATCGCGGCCGCCTTTGGACTGGATTTCCATATCTAAGAGCAGTTCCATTAGGAATTCTTTCATCTTGAGGAGAAGAATCAAGAGAATACCTCCCTCCATAAACAGTATCGTCCTCCGAGTCAGTGGTGACGTCATTTTCAGAAGCAGAGGCACTGTCGTCGCCACCGGTTAAAGTAGTGGAAGTCACCGGAATCGCCGTCACCGGCAAGTGGCCACTTCTGAATTTCGCTGGCGGTGGCAAGCCAATATTCCGGCCACCGTTACTGATGTTGGTAATTGGATCCATTCGAGGCCTTAAGCTAGAATTGGAATATGGAAGTTCCTTCTGGTGAAAATGAAAAACAACTAATGAGAATTTCTAATTAAAGAAAACATAAATTCAAAAAAAAAGGTAAATAAAAATTAAAAAAAAAAAACCTCTCGAACCCATTTGAGGGCATTGTTGTCAAGTCCTTCAGTGAACATGATTTCTAAGGGTTCTTCGGTCAGTCTCTAACCTACGCCAACATTGTCAAAATCTCTTGTAAGAGTAAATCAGCAACTAAAAATAGTAATAAATTAATAAAAAAGATGAAGAAAACTGATGACAGGCAATGCGCGAAGTGAAACGACAGAGACTTACATAAGAAACGGTGTTCAGAGTTTCACAGCTGACAGAGCTTGAACTTAAAAAAGGAAAACAGCGATACAGAAAGAGAAAGTCCAGTGAAGAGATCAGCTTAGAATTTAGTATTTCCTAACGGTTATCCTGATTTAAGAAACCTTAAAAAAAAAAATGCTTTGCTTCACTCAATAGCTTTCTTCAGCTCTGAATCAGAACTCACAGCTTCTCTGCAAAAAACTTTCACTGAGTTTCTATTCTTTCCAGATTTTCTTACGTCGGTTCACTTTCACGTTGAGATTTCCTTTAAAACGACATCGTTTAGCATTTAAATGGAAATCTTCTGAATCTAAAAAATTGTAAAAGGTGCGAATAAAAAGCGCACGTAGCGAGGTGGGGGGTGAGAAAAAAAAGTAACGGGTGAGTTGACGTGGCAAAGAGGAACTCCGTTATTTTATGGACTTTTAATTAAAATTACTGTCAACAGTCGAACGTTGTAAGTGGGGACGCTTTTTTTTTTTGGGTACTCTAAAATTTCCCGCTATATGTAGTTCACATGGTTAGGTGGGTCCCAACGAACCACACACGCTTTTTCTCTTTACTCTATTTCATGTTCCGTATGGGGCTTAACCTCGCCGGCTATTTTGTTTGTTTGTTTGTTTTAGCGCCTTCATTTTTTCCAATTAAAAAATTTGGATGCAACAAAAGGGCACAAGACAGAAGTCACATGATGATCAACTCTGGCCGTGGAGTATAGTCATAGGTATGGGGGATCAACGGCAGGTATTTGTTTTTTGACATTTTGTGATTTTTAATTTGAATTTTTTTCCATTGCCTATGTGCTATTATCCTATGGCCCCATTATTCCATGTTGACGGGCATAAGAGAAGAACTGAGTACATGCTTTAATTTGAAAATTTTTGAACATGGCCGTTGCATGAGATAAGCTTGTGTTTTTATTTTATCGACCCTTTGGGGAATATTATTTTTGTGATCTTGGTTTGAAATAAGGGGCCCAGGCATGCGAGAATGATTGGTCGATGACATATGATAATAGAGTAGTCAATGCAATTAATTGCGTTATAAATGGGAAGAAGCGATGTTTAAGAATGTAAGATGGTAGGGGTTAGTTTTTGGGGGAGGTGGGAACCGTCTCTCTTGATATGGGACCTAACCTAAGGTACTCAACTACCAGTTGTCTTCAAGAGAAGGGATAATTGACGTCCTGAAAAGAATTCAAACATGGAAAATGATGTTCCATTTGCTGAGCGACCAAGGAAAAACAAAACAAGGAGTTGCATTCTTGGAAATACAATGCAGCCTGCCTTTGCATGCAAAATTTGTACTCATATAGTCTCATCAGATGGGTGAGAAAAATGGTCCTCTCTATTAGCTGAGGCTGACAGAAGAACAAAACACGCTAACAAGCAAGAGTAGTAGGTAGGTAAGGTGGACACTCACCATGCTGATGGAGGCATGTCAAGCCATAGGAAAACCAATCTGAAATTTGAAGCTATATTATTCCACAACGTTCGAACAAATCGTAATGGGAAGATAAGGCTCGAAATTGGTACTGTCTTGTAAAAATGTGTGATCGAATAGTGAATTTATAATTATGGTAAAACATCCCCTTTTCTTTTTAACTTGAATCTCAATCTAACTTGATTTTTTTCTAATGCATTTGAGACTATAATTCTGATTTCAGTCACCACAATGCTAAGCTATAACTACCCTTGGGGGATTTGCCAGCCTAGCTTTTGGAGGATGAAATTGGGAAGTGCAGATCCGTCAAAGGGCTGCAACACCTCACATCTGGATGCATTATAAAAGCATGCTGGTGAGTAGTGTAAAGAGGACATCTCACTGCACATCTCGTACAAGGCACTTCTGTGATGGAATCCTGGAAATTTTGCTCACAAACAGGGGCGACTGGAAATTTATTTCTAACTCAACAATGTTACAAGAGGTACTACCTGGTTCCCAGGAAAAATGAGATACATGGCAAAACCAATTTTATTGGAGCTTTCTTTTTCTCTACCGAAAGCACAACATAAAATCTGAAACGTGAATTTCGTTGAGCTAACTTAAGCATACATTTCATCCACATTACACTCCCCAAGGAAAACCTTTAAGCTATGTGGTGAACCACAATTACCTTCGGCAATTAGTGCTCTGTCATTGGCAGCCATGTGCTCAATGATTTTGTAGATCATTTCAATCTGCAGCCATAAAACAAAGAAGGTTAGCACGACATTTAATGGTGTAAGAAGTAACTTGAACAGTATTTCGTGCATACGTGTTCAGGAGCATGGCAACGATCAGCCACTTCTTCAAGTGTCAATGGCTCCACAGGTTCCTTACAGCTGAACAAAGTGAAAAAAGAAAACTGTAATCAGCAAAAGACAACAATAAAACAAAAAACACATACAGAAACACAAACACCCCAGGCCCAATGAAACAATAATACAACAGAGCACAAATGGGGAATTGCAGTGAAGGTCATCAAGCCTTTGAACCAATGAAGAAGAGAGAGAAAGATGGGCAACAAGGCCAGAAAGGGAGAGGAAATATAAGTATCAGTAGGCGTAATCTATAACGACTTTTGAGTCAAAACTTTCTTCAATTCTGTTACTTATAAAGACATTCTAAATTCATCCATGATGGATGTCTAGAAATTGGCATATAATTGTTCTAAGTATGTTGCTTCCCTGAAGCATAAATATCTCGCATATATAATTCAGATAAATTGCACAATAAATCCCTGATCATAAGGATCTGAAATCTTACCTGGCCTCATTGAGTACTGCTAAAACTCGCTTCTGTAGAGCTAATACTTCACCAGCAGCCTTTTTCCCAGCTTCCACACCTGAGATGAAGATTAAGTGCAGAAATATAAAGAAAGAAAGACCAATCAGATTAAATAACCCAACAAAGAACATTTAGATTGAACAACGATGTTGCAAAGTATGACCCAACCACACAATATTAATTTTAGCTCACTTCAAGAATTAAATTTCTTAAATAGATAACGAACATATACTTACCAGGTTGATGGTAAGCATTAATATTTGTAAGTGAGGCATAAATTCCAACTGCTCGCTCATAAAGTGCTATGAGAGCCCCAACAGATCTGGGTGTCACCTCTTGGACAGTAACAGTGATGGACTCGCGGTTATTTGCATACAGAGCTGATCTTGTTCCCTGCACAAGCAAGGTTAGAAATGCAAACATTATAAGCCTTTATCATGTGCACATTCAAAAAAATCCTGCTGTTTTAGAAAACTATCACTTATCAAACCTGTAGCATTCCAAATAGGTAGTCACCACATGTAACACCTGGTTCAAGCTCCCAATCATGACCAGGAGGTCTATCAAGTAGCACTTCAATGAATGTCACAAAGAAATTGTGCACACCCTCCCTCAGTTGTTGAATATAGCTATAAATTAATAAAACAGGGAAAGCTGCATCAGGCCTGGGTATAGCTTACATAAACAGAGATCAAATATATTTGAAGGCATAAGGAAAGCTTACGCATGCTGATCTGTGCTCCCTTTATTCCCATAAACAGTAATTCCTTGATTCACCTGATGAATTAAGAAGTTGTGTTTTCACTAATTCTAAATATTTAAGAAAGCAACTTGAACATGTTTATGAATGAGTAAATATTGTACAGACTCCACCCTCAGTTAATGTTCAGATCCCTAAGTAACACATGTTGATAAGTTTCAATGAAGCTGGCTCAATTAACATTAATAAGTTTTACATTATAAAGCACAGACTTTGTTATATAAGGCTAATGCCTCCAATAAGGTTCCTTATACTTGAAACTGTTCTCCTATTTCGCATTCATGCTATCTCAACACATAAAAACTCTTATTTTTTAGTAATATAACTAGTGACTAATGGTTTTAACCAGTGGCCTAACCACTTAATTGCTGATATTTAGCCTCAATATAATAACCATCTTAAAGAAATTTACGACTATGCCAAAAGCTTCAATGGGCAAAATGTGACAACAATTAATCTATTAGAATGGCTCCAGGTAAGCAAGAGAATATATAACACCAAAGGAATACTCCAACCAAGGACTCAATCACCCATTGAGCCATCATTCATTCTCCCCAAACACAAAATATCCTCATATCAGCTCATATGCTTTATCAAGTAATGCACCCACCATGGGGAGTGTTGGAAGTGATCAACTGGAAACAGTCCGGCAGTTAAGCATTTTGTACAAAGTGGCAACTAGTGAACCAAAAGTAGTCTCCAACGTACATCCCAAAATGAAGTAGTACAAATCATCTTAAACAGTTGAACATACCCGGTTACCATCCAGGTCAAACTCCTTGCCAAGTGATTCCATAACCAGCTGCTGTAAATACCTACTAAATAGTAATAAGCTGTCCTTGTAAGGAAGGACAACCATATCCTGCCAAAACCCAAGAAGACAAGCCATGAATAAAATAAACCAAATTTTGGACAACATAAGATCTGAATGATGTTAAGAGTTGAATACCTTAGATCCAATCCCATCAGATGCCCAATACCAACATAAAGCCAGCAATGCTGCAGGATTATTTTTAAGCTGAAGGAAAGGAAGAAAAAGTAAGCATTTCAATCAGGAGATCTTAACTGCATTAACAGGTGGAATCAGGCAAGATACAAAATAGATACCGGAGTCAAACAAACTAAAACAAGGTAGCATTTCCAATAGAAGATGAGGACTAAGTTTCGCCCATGCTTAGAAACTGCCAACTAAACTCTTAATTTCCAATATAGGCACCATTGAGGGAATGAAGACAAGTAACCTAAAGTCACCCTAGTAAAAACTGCAATTATCATGATTCAACAAAATCCTCCCCTATTCAATCATTTGAAAGGAGTATCAAAATATGTTGAAGCAAATATTAAGAAATAGCCGAATGAAGCTTACCTCTGTGCACCTAGTTGCCTCATCCATCATAGATGCACCAACAAGCATTTCTCTTATGTCAATTCCCTGCAGTTATATTCATTTAGAAAGTACTGTAGAAAGTGAACTGACAACTGCATTAAATTTTTAATCCACGGATTACTTGCCTGAAGTGCTGCTGGAAGTAGGCCAACTGCAGACATTTCAGATGTCCTGCCGCCAACCCAGTCAAACATGGGGAATCTGGCTACCCAACCCTCAATCCTAGCTGTGTTGTCTAACAAAGACTTTTCTTGTGTTATAGCAACACCCTGCATAAAAGTAAACATAAGCAACATATATAAAGTTCAGAATTAAATGATGGGGGAAACCTACTTCCAGAGTACAGGAGAACCACGTAAGAATATAAGTTTGTGTATGTTTGGTTTTAAAAAACATTTTTCATTTTTCCCTTCTGTTTGCACTTTCTATTTTCTAATTTATTGAAAATGTGTTTGATAAATCAAAATGAAAAACTATTTATAGAAAATGAAAACAGTGAACACGTGTTTGGTATTGTATTTTGCATTTAAGAGAAGCTATGATAATGATATAAATAACTGTTACTAATTTTCTCAATATGAATTATGTACATATACATTATGGAGCAAAGACTGACTTAATTTAATATATACAAATTTTCAATTTTAGACAAATAATATATAATTAAATGTTACAAATTTACCCCAATCTTTTTTTTTTAAATTTTCCATCTACCTAAGACTTAAATGTACTTGATAAGAGAAAGCAAATACATACCCTGAATTAGAAAAATAAAATAAATTTGATGCGCAGTTGACTCCCTAACTTAAAAAAGCTCAGCTGAACAAATTCTATTGGAATCATAATCTGTTAGTTTATTCTTGAAGCCATACACCATTGGGTCCAAGCATTAGGGCCCTATGTGTGTACACCTGATTCATTTTCAGGATTTTACAAAAGCATACATTCAAATGACATGCAAGTATATCTACATTAACTCTAGTTATCAAGCCTCTTGATATCCTCCAATGACAACATAACAAGAATTAATACCAAAGTAAAATTTTAAAGCCATACTCTGAAGCAGGGGAAAACAATTAAAAGCAGAAACAAGAACCTGAGATCAAAACCTGTTTTGCAAATTCCAGACCAGCTTCACGGAAGGCTTTCTGTACTTCCAACAGACCATTTCTTGTTTCAGGGGTACCTCCACTCTGAGTAGATAAGTTGTTACAAGATAAACAGCATATGTCATATGTAATCCATAAAACGAAAAGAATACAGAATGGTATAGAGATATTCAAGGATAGTATGTTGACTTGATGCAAACCTTTGAAATAACAATTACAAGTGTAGAAGCCAGCTCGGAGCCAAGCTGTGCAATCTGATGATCTATTCCAGCAGGATCTGTATTATCAATGAATCTTATCTGCCAATTAAGAGAACAAGATATGAACCGCCTATTCCAAAAAAGATGATTAGTGAAGACTTAAAAATCATTCAGCTACAAGGCTACTCCACTCACAACTGAAGTTAGTGCATTGCTTTAACAAATAAACAATATCAAGGAGTTCCAATGCTCTCAGCAGACTAAACCCTCAAAGCTCATTGCGAATAAAGAATTTTAGTACACAATCCAAATTAATAAAACTACTTTAGAACAGAATCAATTAACACAATTTTGATCAAATACTAGAAGAGTATGAGGCTGTGATTGATCGGATACCTTTAGAGAAGGATTATCAGGAGCCAATGCCTCCGCGACAAATTGTGGGCCCAGAGCCGAACCTCCAATCCCAACTGAGAGTATTTGAGTAAAACGACCCTCTGGAGAAGACGGAGGTTTAATCTGCAATCATTTTAAAAATGGATTAAGCAAATTGATTAGTAAATTAATACGGCTTGAACCTTGATGATCTATAACTATTTGTTACAGGAAGTTAAAACGGAACCGCCAAACTAACCTTACCGCTGATGACGTCATCAGCGAACTTGCAAACGGCGTCGAGAGTGTTCTCAATCTGTACCCGCAAAAAGGAATTTGGCGCGAGTTTCGCGTTCCTCAACCAATAGTGGCCCACCATACGTCCTTCATCGGGATTCGCGATGGCACCTTTTTCCAATTCCTCCATGGCTTTAAACGCGGCCTGGAATCGAGGCTCCATTTCGGCAACAAACTCATCCGAGAACCCGATCCTACTCACATCGAGGTACAACCCGAGCTCCTTGTGCTGGTACAACAAGTCAACGTACCTCCTCCACAGCGCTTTAGGATCTTTCTCGAGCCCTCCTTTCTTGGCCTTCTTCAAAATGCCGACGTTGTTCGTTTTGGACAAATCGGCAGATATTTCACGGGCGACGAAGTGAGCCCCGACGAGTTTAGAGCTCGCAGCAGAACGAGCTGAGAATGCGAGCGAGTCTTTGCGAAGTGAAGGAGTGAGTTTCGTGATTCGGTTATGCTTGGGCTTCAAAGAAGGGGAAGAAGAGCAGAGGCCTGAGAGCGAGGCCATTGAAGAAACAAAGACAAGTGACAGCCAGACGATGACAACGATGGAAAAAATAAAAAGAGAGGGATTTTTTTTTAGGCCATTGGCTTTGCTAGGAGGCGTTCGATATTTTTTTCAAGAATTATGAACTGAAATGGTTTCGGGCTTTATGTGCTGTGCTGGAGCTGAGTTGGGAGGTTCATTTTGTCTTTTTATTTAGTTTTGATGCTGGCTCGTGCCGGCGGAGGTGCACCTGGTTCACACGTTGATTGGTTGTTGCGCTTAATACTTTTTGTTGTTACTGCTGGCCTTGAAGCCTTGAAGGGTGGATATTTACAGGGATGCCCTTGGAAAGTGGAGAAAGGCCTTGTTGTATTGTACATCGGAGAATCCGTCTCTTCTCTGGATTTGAGCCGTCTTATGGACAGAAATTAAAAAAAAAAAAATCTAGTGCTGTTGTGAAATATAATGAGAAAAAAAAATTTAAGAAATAAGAATATTTTATATTTCATTTCTTCTTCAAGTGTCCGAACCATCTTTTACAATGCCTCTCTTTATAAGCATACATAGATACAGGGAATAAATATATGTAAATAAGGAAGATGACTTTAGTAGATATGAATTTACATATATTATAGGTTCATGTTTTAGTTTAAAAAATATACATATCTTTATAAATTTAGATAGATGGAAGGAATAAATCTACGTAAGTATGAAAGATGAAACATATATCGTAAGAGAAATTTATGAAGTATGGAGAATTAAACATATAACACGAGTTCACACTTTTAATTCAAAAAATATACTTATGACTCATATTTATATACCGATGATTGACATATACCTCATTGCATTGGCTATTTACCTATAAAAAAATAATTTTAAAACTTTGATATCATTTGTCACAAACTCAAAATATATATTTATTAAGGCTCATGTTTATATACCAAGGTCCAATCAATCTTTTACAAAAGTAAAATTTATTACATTTTATCCCATTCAATTATATAATGGAAAGATCTTTATATTGGTTCAGATTTATCTCAATCCTTATATCTCTCGTATAGTGATGTATCAATCAAGATTTTGGTTTACTTTAATATCATTTTATCTCATACCTATATTTCTGATCCAAAAGATATATTTATTAAGTAAAAAAAATCCATATTTAAATATCAAAATTCATTTCATATTTTACTGATGTAGGATCTGTAATATATAAATTAAATGAACTAAAAATATAAGGATGTACTTATATAAATAGATACATTGGACATGAAGAAATTTAAAATATTGAAGAGTGCAATGACCATTTATAAATATATTCATAACAACTACTAATATTTTGTTTGTAAAGAAGAAACTAACTTGTATTTATTATTATTATATATAGCAAGTTTATTTATCGACACAATATTTTTTTTTAAATCCTTCATTGAATGAGTTTTACATTATGTAATGATTGATAAATTAAATTGAATGTGCGTGCGTATTTTTTATTTAATTATGTAATGGTTGGAATTTGCTTGTGTAAACTATTTAAACTCGCATTTTCCTTTGCTAAATAAACCCTATGAATGAGTAGATCAAATTGGTTGGGCTCAACAATAAAATTTGGGCTCGTTGACCCAAACATAGGATTACAGAGTATTGCTTACAAATCTGGCCCAACACACCAAAATCTTTTTACCATTTCTTGCAACGTGAACGGTAAAATTATATTAAGTGTTTGATATCAACATGTAATAATAAAATTACAGTAAATAAAAATAATAAATTTTACCACTTACCTAATAAAGTAAAAAAGAAATACCATTGTTGTCCACATTGTGTTCTGATTTATCTTCTGTGTAACTTATATTGCTATTTATCTTCATGGCGTTAGAAGTCTATCGCTTTCTTATGTATACATCAAGGAGGATGATAGCTTGCTAACCCAAATTGAAAGTCAATCTTTGTTTCTTCTTTGAGCTTGTTAACCATGCTTATAAAGAAAAGTATATTTCTAGACAGCGAGAAAGTCATTTCTTTTGACATTTGCATAAATAAATTTCATATTCTATTAAAAAATAAAAAAAAATCAAATTTGAAAAACAACATTTGTTCATTACCAATGTATGTGTATATCAACCATCGGAACATTTAGTTCATTAGTTGATATATGAACCTTTATTTAAAGAATAGAGTTTGAATCTCACTTATCTCAATTATTAAAAAAAATATATGTATGTATATCGGTATGATTAATAACGAAAAATTTATTTAATAAAAATTATTCTAACACTTGAAAATAACAATTGAACTACCTAATAGTCCATCACATCGTACATTCGATGTCGTGAACAAATTAAATAGACTACATATAACTTGTTTGGGTTAGCCCATATTAGATTCAAGAAGAATCAAGCACAATAAGAATATCTTGTCACATTCCAAGCATACACCTATATGTGTGTATATATTGGTATAGTATTAATATAGTAATATATATCAACAAATAGAAAGTTTGAGTATAAAATTAAAAGAAAAAGAGGTTAAGAAAAAAATGGAAAATTTATTTATTTGATGATTGAACTTATATGTGAATACTTGAGACTTGGGTTGGATGAAATTATTTAAATAGATCTATAAAGTATATGTTATTTTTTACCTTTTGGCAAAAAATTAAAAAAGGAAAATACGTTTTATTTTGGCAAAATTCTATTCCATTTTTTTAATTTTTATTATCTAGAAATTTCCGCGCGGATTTTTCTAGTGTTTGTTTTCAAAAAAAATGAAAAACACCAGTGAAGAAAGTAAAAAAAGGAAGCGAAAATCAGGATGGTTGTGTTGTCACATTACGCTGTGCGCGGCACGCCGAGAATCCACAGACAAGACCCATCCCCTTGTTAGTAGACAAATTGCTAAAAGTGATACCACACAGGCAGCTACAACCGCTGGTTTCTGCATATCGCGGCCGATAAGGCGACGATGTGGGTCGAGTGGGAAAATCATCCTCAAGAACCCCAACAGCCCGAGCCAGATTCTCACCTGGATTTCGACTTCCTTTCTCTTCTTTCCAAGCCTAAGGTAAACAAAATTCCTGGAGTTAAAATGTTTGCTTGTTCATTTCTCTTTACCAATTAAAGTCAAACTCTGCATGTTTATGAATTTGAGAGTGTAAATGCAGGATTATTATAAGATATTGGAGGTCGATTTCGATGCTACGGATGATGCTATTCGCTCCAATTATATCCGTCTCGCGCTGGTTCGTTTTTTTTTTTTCTCAATTTTCTTTTTCTCGAAGCTAAATTGAGTGTTTTCTTTTGATTAATTGTCCATTTTTTTTGTTTAATGGTATGAGCTGGTTTCTGCAGAAATGGCACCCGGATAAGCAAAAGGACAATGGGAATAGCGCCACTTTCAGATTTCAAGAGATAAACGAGGCTTATCAGAGTAACTCTCGCTCTCTTTCTCTCTTGGGGTTTATGTGTTTGCTTGCTTTTTGAGTAAAGTTTAGCATCTGCGTCTTCTCTTCTCTCTGTTTCATTCTTCTTTTTGGGTTTTGGTTTGGCAATTTCGCTGTTGCCTATTTACATTGATTTTTTTTTGTCTAGGAGGACAATTTCATTTATCCAAAATATTTTCCATATCCGCATTTTATTTTTTGATGGAAAGATTCTGTCATCACGTGGATTGTTCAAGATGATTATTAGCATGAGTATAATTACGTAAATTGAAGATAATACTTATTCAAAAATAAAAATAGAAAAACAATAGAGTTATTTGTATCATTAGAGGATAAGTACAATTGCAAGTCACGTGGTATCGCATCTAGCTAATTTTAATATGTTTTTGATTGATCTTCACTTGCCAGTTTCTGATCATAGGTCCTAACCTTCCTGTGGATTTATTTTGAAGAGAACTATGGTGTTTGCTCATATGTCTATGTTGCGGTTGCATATCCATGCACAAGGATTTTAAATTAGGTAGTTGCTTTTGGAGTTGGCTGCAATTATTTGCATGATTTTATCTTTTTGATTTGGTCACAAGTCATCTTTAGCTTCAGGTAACCTTTTTTTTTTTTTTTTCCTTCTGTACATTCTGGTAAGGATGTACAACTTCTTACTCCTATGAAAACTTTTTCCAGTATGTGTTTCCTATAATTGCTACCATACCAAATGTGATCTGTGTTGGTATACAGTGCAATTTATTGCAGTTACTGGAATAATTTGATCTTGTGATTTTATATGATTATGGGGTGTTTAAAGTTGCCACACTGTTGATGCCATCCATTGCTGTTGCTTCATAGCTTGGTAGCTATGTTCTTGCATGATGGTCTTGAAGGGCTAAGGGGAGGGGTTAAAACTGGGCATGGTTGAGATAGTCTATGATCACTTTTTGTTCTAAGCATGAGTAGTTGAACTGAGTTTATGTGCCCAATATAGTTTAAGAATTGAAGCTATGGCTTAAGTGCTGACATTTGGTTGCTAAAAAGATGAGCAAAGAGTACTGACAAGTGTGTGTTCGAAACTAACCATTGGTTGTTTTGGCTTCATTTAACAGTTCTCAGTGATCCCGTCAAAAGGAGAGAATATGATACGCAGGGGATGTTGCATGTGTATGACTATGACATAATAGTAAGAATTTCTTCTATCATACTTTAAAGTATGTTTATTTACGTTTATATTTTGGATGGATTTGGATTTTAAGTTTTAATATAAGTTTTAATTCACTGGCTGCAGGAGTACCTTAACCGTTACAAAGGCCTTATATTAACATGTAATGGTCTTGGGATTAGGCAGTCAATTTGGTAAGCCAAGCAGGAGGCGCAGAGTTCCCTTCTTCTGTACATTTGTTAACAGTGCTCGAACGGAGAGGCATGCATTTGTTAATGTTGCCAGCGTGCAGTTGGGA
The DNA here is from genome assembly GCF_000208745.1 of Theobroma cacao. Classification (NCBI taxonomy): domain Eukaryota; kingdom Viridiplantae; phylum Streptophyta; class Magnoliopsida; order Malvales; family Malvaceae; genus Theobroma; species Theobroma cacao. The sequence goes on along the minus strand of NC_030857.1, from coordinate 3,146,767 downwards.
ATGTGGACAATAGCTTGGATGTGTTTATGTCCTATTACAGTTGTGTATAGAGAACTAGAGAAATTAACATCATCTGTAACATCTCGTGCATCTCCATCTTATGAGGGTATGAGTATGACCGATTGTCCAATGCATGCTTGTTAATTTACTAGGGTTGTAGCCATTGGTTACTTGTTAGCTAGGAGCGGTTTTTATGGACTACGAATCTACTATTACTAGCTAGTTAATGGGATATCAAGTGCTGTTTTTCTCCCTCACTTGTCTTAGTTAGTTCAAGTATTAATATTATCGAGGAGTAGCTTGAACTAACCCAAAAAGAAAATGTTAGCAAACAAATGTGAGTAATGGAATACTGGATGCTATAGCATGAACAATATTTCACATGAGCAAATGAGTATTTTCGACTCGTCACTGCTGTTTAATGTAAAAGAGTTGCTGCTGTTGCGCAGCAGCATTTGGCATATAGGAACCTGCTTTTGGCCAATTGTTAGTATTTTGAGTCAGGACTCAAGGCAATAAAGTGAATATCGCCGGAAATATCATGATAGTTGATATGCTAACCGAAATGCAGGAAAAGAAGAAATGGAAGCGTAGATTCTTCCATCGGGAACAAAAGGAGAAAGCATTGAAGTACACCTCCTTTGCCAATTGATTGGAGAAGAGGAGATGCTGCAGGTATCTTTTATTGGGTTTTGGCTTAGAGACGTCAGACAGTTGATGTCATGGTTCATATCTTCTAGAACTTAAACAGATCCCATCCCACCCAGTAGATTTTCTTTTCCCCTTTTTTCCTACGGTTCCTCATGGCATCTTCTCCATATACCTCATCAAAAAGTACTAAAAATAGACTGACGAACAATTATAATTCCCCAGGCCACAGTGCATATGTATATAATACATATACACAGTGCAAAGGTCGTAGTCTTATTAAATTCATGCTTTTACGGGATTGAAGATTTGTGAAGTAAACCTGGATGCTTACTTGATGGTACATTTACTGCATTATTTTACTATAACCAGCTATAACTTTGCGGCATATTGGGTTAAAGCATAAACTCATCACTTTAATAATTTATTAATTGAAGGATCACTTTATTTATAACATTTAATATAATTGGGTAATTGCGTTTGTTTGAAGCATACGAGTGTTGTGTTTTACGTGCGAAGGTATGAATGTAACTGTATATAAATACGTAGGAAACATGTATTGGAACGTAAACTCTTGATCTGCCTTTGATGTTTTGCAAATAAGGGAGGGAGTGAGGAAATGAAGAAACTTATAGATCCAAAAATGGCGGAACCTTATAAATTGGCCTTGAATGAGGAATGGGAAGGGATGAAAAAGTTCTATAAGAGAAACAAGGACGCCGTGGCATTGCCTTTGACGGTGGTGAATGACACCGCACTCCATCTTGCAGTCTATAGTGGAAGCAAGTATCCCCTAAAAGATTTGCATGAGCTCTCACCACAAGCCTACTTAATACAAAACGACAAAGGTAACACAGTTCTTCATGAGGCAGCTGCCATTGGGAACGTTAAAGCTGCAAAGTTTTTGCTTAAACGTTGCTCTACGGAGATACTCGATGTGAAAAATGCTTTAGGTGAAACCCCTTTGTTCAGAGCTGCTGCATTTGGTAGGTTTGATGTGGTGAAGTTCTTGCATTCTGAAGTCCGGAAGGGACATGGCGACATGGCTATACACCGCACCAGAAATGACAAAACCTCCATTCTTTATATTGCCATCCAAGCCCAACGCTTTGGTATTCTTCTCATTCTCCTCCTCTCCTCTCCTTTGTTTTTCTTCCTAATACTATATATGTTTTTATCTTTTGTAATTTCTCCCATTTTCGCTGAAAACGGTACTTTCTTTTGTGCAGAGACATCTTGGTGGTTGCTAGAGAATGATCGTGAACTAATAGAATTGGAGGAGCAAAGTGTCACAAGTTGTCTGCAGCTTCTGGCAAACATGCCAACTGCTTTTAGGAGCGGATGCTACATGAACAAATGGCAAAGACTTCTCTATTTTTGTATGGTTATTTTAAGAGCTTACTTAGCATCCTTCAGCTGAATCATTTATGGTGGATATATACTGAAAAGTATTGTTTGATTCTTGAATCACACTTTTATTGCAGGCCTCCCTGATTGTGAAGATTATGATGACAACTACGGAGCTCAGGTACCCTTATCTTCAAGTCAAGGGAACGATTGTGAAAAGGGCTTCAAAAAGGATTACCTCCGCCCCTCTAGATATCCAAATATCCGTACAGGTATTTGGTGCATATATCTGCTCTTTAGGCAGAAAATCACGCACTTGATTCTCATTTACATTCTATAATATATTGTAACACAGATTCTAATACGGTATTTCTCAATGGTTTCCATACAATAAAACTGCAGCCATTTCAAGAATGTACTGTTTATGTTGGAAGTTTCTGGCAAAAGGTACAACTGAATTGATCGTTGTCATATATATATATACATACATACATACATACATACATACATACATACATAATGTCTGTTCATATGTGATTCCACAGTAGGGCGTATTATCCTTTCATTAAAATAAGTCATATACTTGGAAACGGCTAAATGAATATGTAGGATGGTTCGAGGTGGACAGGATATGGAAGAAGAAAAGAAATCATGTATCAGCTGTTAAATTAGTTGAGCAGCTGATACGAAAAGATACTTCATGGCAGCTCAATCGGGTAGAACCAGATCCGGGTGTAATTTCCTTAGGAGCAAGCGGAGGAAATCCAGGACAAAGCAGAGATAAGAAGCCACCAATTGCGAGCTCGCCTACGAGATCTTTTGATATTGCTGTTGTTGGAGAAGGACAGGCCGCAAGCTCTAATACAAGATCTTTCGAGATTGCAGTGGAGGGAGAAGGAGGAAGCATGGGTCTAACCCCATTGCTAATAGCAAGTAGCACTGGAGTTCTGGAGATTGTTAAAAGGATACTTGAGGTGCATCCTCAAGCAATTGAGCATGTAAGTAATATGGGTCAGAACATTTTGCACAAAGCCGTTAAACATCGTCAAAAGAAGATTTTTAAACTTGTGAAGAAGAAGAAAGTTGCACTGAATTGGTTGGTCGCAAAGGTAGATAATAATAGCTGGAACTTACTACACCATGCTGCATATAGCGATTATGTTGGCAAATGTACCCACCCCAATCCGGCACTCCAGTTGCAAGATGAGCTCCGTTGGTTTGAGGTACTCCATAAATCCACTTATTGCTAGGCTTTAGGCATGATCAATGCTTTAGTGTTTCTATAATGAGATACAAATATGTTTAAACTGTAGAATTTCCATTTCGTTTTTTCGATCTTTCATTTAGAGTGTAAAGACGATAGTGCCCACATTTTATGCCTTACACCGCAACAACAAAGGTGAGACAGCTCAAGAAGTCTTCGAGAAAACTCATTTGAAACTACTCAACGACGCAGAGGGTTGGTTAAAGCAGACCGCCAAGTCATGCTCTGTCATTACGGTTCTCATTGCCACTGTGGCCTATGCAGCAGCTTACACCGTACCAGGTGGTCTAGATCAGAAAACTGGAATCCCTGTCCTTATCCACCACCATTTCTTCTTGCTTTTCGCTATCATGGATATTTTCGCCCTGGTGACCTCCTTAACCTCGGCTATAATGTTCCTATCGATCCTGACTGCTCCTTTCAAGTACGAAAATTTCCAAGACTCTCTCCCTCGGAAACTGACACTCGGTATTACCTTCCAATACCTCTCGGTGGCGCTGATAATGCTTGCATTTGCAGCAACGATTCTGCTGATCGTTCAGCTGCATGGACCCAGAGCAGTTCTCGTTTACATTGTTGCATTCCTCCCGGTTACCGTCTTTGCCATCTTGCATTTCCCTTTGTATCTTGCAGGAGCCGAAACGGTGAGAAGCTTTTTCAGATTCATCAAAAATGTCTTTCCCTTCAATTTTATCACTCGATCATCTTTTGGGATCACGGCGTCCTCCGGTAGCAAATCCCAGTGAGATTTATAATATGATAAGGTACTGTATGTATGTATGTATGTATTGCTTGTAAACCATACGGTGCCATCAAAATTAATTATCCTTGATTTGTTTTCCAATAAATTATATATTTGGTTTGTTGGTTTGTTTATTATTTTCTCTTTTGGTTTGCCTTCCCACACTGAGCCCTTAGAAGCAATTCGTTTTAAGCCCATATTCATAGGCCTGCTTCGAATGATCTTTGGGCTGTGCAGTTATTCACACAGATTACAAAGAGGAAAAATGTTTGGCGTGAGTGAAAGCAGCCAAAAGGTGTACAATTTAACAATTTAAAAAACCCAAGGCCAGCTCAGCCGCTGATATCGGCATTCAAACGCAGAGCAAAACATTCTGTGTTTGTTTTTTGGTTCGAAACGCACCGTTCCAAGCTGGCTTGGGTCCCAAATTACATGTTAATCTTATCCCCAAACCGCCCGATTTCTGTCCAAGTCCCAAATTTTTCCAACATTTTTCAAGTCAGATTCCTATAACCCACTTTCCTTGACCCAAAATCAGGCCTAATCTTTCCATTTCTTTTTCATTTTTCCCTTTAAAAGATAAAATAAAATAAGAAAACAATAATTGTACTAAGTCTATTCGTTCGAATTACCATTTTACCCTCATCCCCCCCAACATAAAAATCTCTCACATGGCTTAGCCTGCGCCCCCCAAAATAACTTACCCAAAAAAAACATTCTCACTTAACCTCGAAAGGCCACCAATTTCGGGCAAATGGCGACCACGGTCCCCGACAACCTAAGCGGCGACCAATACGTTTACTTAGCGAAGCTAGCCGAACAAGCCGAACGCTACGAGGAGATGGTCCAGTTCATGCAAAAGCTCGTCCTGGGCTCGACACCAGCCGCCGAACTGACCGTCGAGGAACGGAACCTTCTCTCCGTCGCCTACAAAAACGTGATCGGCTCTCTACGCGCCGCGTGGCGTATCGTTTCCTCCATCGAGCAGAAAGAAGAAGGTCGGAAGAACGAGGAACATGTCGTGCTCGTTAAAGAGTATAGATCAAAGATCGAAGCTGAGTTGTCGGATGTGTGCGCTAGTATTTTGACTTTGTTGGAATCGAATCTGATTCCATCGGCGGCCGCGAGTGAGTCGAAGGTTTTCTATTTGAAGATGAAAGGAGATTATCATCGGTATTTAGCGGAGTTTAAGGTTGGTGATGAGAGGAAAGCTGCTGCTGAGGATACTATGTTGTCTTACAAGGCCGCTCAGGTAATTCTTTTTAATACGAGATCTGATTTTTTTCAACTTAAAGCTAAACTTTGACTGAATAGTGAATTTTGGAGTAAATTTATGGATTTTGACTTAGAGATTAAGATTTTAGGGTTGGGGTTTTGATCTTGGACGTTTGGTCTTTGTTGAAGTTGAAACTTTGGATTTTGTGTTGAATTGAATGAAGGATATTGCGCTGGCGGATCTGGCACCAACGCACCCCATCAGGCTTGGGCTGGCACTCAATTTCTCGGTGTTTTACTATGAGATCCTCAATCAGTCTGACAAGGCATGTAGCATGGCGAAACAGGTGCGTTTTCCTTGCTTTTTATCTCATAATTCCTTCATTTTTGTCTTGAGTGAGTTTAATTGATTGCCATGAATCCTTTTTAGCTGCGTATGGAAATTTAATATTTCAATCTAAGTAAACGTAATAATTCAATTTGATTGAAGAATTAAGTTACCATAAGCAGTTAAGCAGAGGCGTGGTCTTTTAGGCTTTGAATTGCATTTCACCTTGTTCAGCTGCTGCATAAACCAATGAATAATGAAAAGAAATCTGATTTTTTGATCCCGGGTCTTGTTTGTTATTTCATATAAGAGTATATTTTAGCTTGTTTAGCTTGAACAGTTTATCACAGCTTAGTTGTGTGAAGTTAAAATGTTTTTCTCCTTTTTTCTCCCCTTACTTTGGCTCGCCTATTAAAATTTTCTTTTACCATTTCAAATGCCCTTTATATCATGATGCATATGCTGGAATTTGCGCCTTAAAGTGTAGTAGGGCTTAGGAGGAGGTTGCTTTGACTTATTGTGTTGGTGTAGATGACTTTGTCAGGGGCCTATTAAATTAGAATTTGAACCAGCATTAGTTAATGAAGTGACAATTAGTTTCCTTTTCTATTATTGCGAATATATAGCTCTGTTGATTATGAGCTTGATTCTATTACCTTAAACTCACTTCCAATTTGGAATGTTGTCAGATCAGGATTGTCTAGAAACTCATGTCGGTTCTGTCATTAGCTATAGTCAATATATAGAGTGACGCAGATCTGCTAAACCAAATCCTAAATGAACAAATTCTAGAGTTCAGCAACATTTATTGCAGAATGAAATGGCTTGATTTGATGTCTTCATGATTGTTGCTTCTGACCGTTGGATAATGAACTAACCTCCAATTTTTGAGGTGATAGTTAGGAAGTTAAAAAAAATTAGCAACAAATACATTATTTTCAAACATTACAAAAGATGCATGTTAGGAGATGCTTTTTTTGGGTTTTTTTTCTTTATTCATCTTATCACCCTTGTTTGTTTTTATGAGGGGAAACTAAATGGAATGAGGCTATCCAGTGAAATTATTCCTACTTCTTTGTTACTGTCAGTAACTTGTTTGGAGACATTCTTACTTGGATGCTTTATGTAAATGCTACATTTTTGGTATGTTGACTTAGTTTTTCAGAAACATTCTGTGCCGTCTATGTATGACTGGATGTTGTATAGTTGGTGATAATAGTAAGAATGAATTTTCTTTAATGCATGTCTGATATTTATTAGATATCGCTTTTTTCCTAAAGGCATTTGAGGAAGCCATTGCTGAGCTTGACACACTGGGAGAAGAGTCATACAAGGACAGCACTCTCATTATGCAACTCCTAAGGGATAACCTCACTCTCTGGACTTCGGATGTGCAGGTCAGTGCACCCTTCCTCTCTCTCTCTCTCTCTCTCTCTCTCTCTCTCTCTCTCTCTCTCTCTCTCTCACACACACACACACACACACACACACACTCACACACATGAAGACCATGGTAATGGGGATTTTGAGACATCCAATTGGAATGTGACTAACTCTATGTGATGTTGTTTGTGATGCAGGACCAGTTAGATGAACCCTAGAAGGTGTTGAAAGTCTTGTTGGTCCTATTCTTCTTCTGGAGGAGGTGGGCTTTGAATGTCATTTGTTTATGCTGATTAAAGTGTGTAATTTAAAAATGGAAAGCAACGCTTGGCATGATGTTGCTATACTCGTACTAAACTTGTTTTGCGATTTGGAAGTGATTTGGATAGGTAGCATTTGCCATCTAGTTAGCTAGATCTTCTGCACTGGAGTTATTTTCTGATTGTAGTTGACTGCTTCAAGGTGGCAAAAGAAAAAAATGGATATCATACTCGGGAAGAATTTGCATTAATAAACAGGAGGACAAGGGACGTCTTTCTTTCGACAAAGGAGGAAAAGGGATTTAAAACTGAAAGTAAAGAGTAGAATAGAATACCAAAGAAAAAAAAAACCCCTGATGCATTTACCGAGTATGCCCCTGACAATCGACCCCTGCCCCTTGGCTCATTGCTGCAGTGATTTGGTATTATTAGCGCAACTATGCGAGAGATGCGGAAGGGAATCTCTTTAAAGGGGAGAGCTTTCACATCGTACGCTGGATCAATCGATGCTAATTTGTCACGGTGTTTGCAATATGCATTCCAAAAACCGGCTCATAACACAGATGACACGTCATCGGTATTCATTCGTGGTCGTACGTGGGTGATACACTCTGTCGCCACGTCAACATGATAAGCGTGTCCCATCTGCCAAAAGAAACGGAGGGGAAAAATGCCAAAGTGAAATTATTTTGAAAATGAACAATTAAAATGGGACAAGTCTCGATAATTGCTGATGCTCGTAGACATAGGGTAATGGTCACTTGCTTTGTTCCTCATACTACTACCAAAGAAACGATAAAGTTAAATCATGCATTGCTCAAATTTCAACATCTTCTAGTTAAGGTGTAAGTCTTCAAACTGGATAAAAATAAAACTTCGTCACAAGCATTGGGTTCTAATGTTGATACCTACCTTTTCAATGAGGCCTAACCTAACTTATGCCAAGTTATTGGATATAAGGTTACTCCACCATCGATATCAGAAGACAGTATGAGAGTTTTTTGACAAGTTCAAAGCATGGTAAATTGGTAATTCACTATGAACTATCGATTTGTCTTAAAATACTGGCCACCCATCCAGCATTACACCAAATTGCTGACTCCCCTCCCACCCAAACCCAAGATTCGGTTGAAAAAAGTATTGGAAATACAGAATGCAGAGCATTAAGACCTCACCCATAAGCACCATATAACTACAAAGCAAGCAGGCAGAAAGTAGTAAGAGAGGAAATACTTATATATATATATTGAACATGAAGTTGGACAGGTGTAGTGTATTTCTACTTTCCTTTTGTAAAATAAGAATTAAAAAATTGAAAGAATATAAGCAAGGACAGATAATAGGTTGCATTTATAAAAGCAAATACTTGTCTTACTTACAACATCACCAACTATAAAAACATTTCGTCCTATCATAAATAGGATTTAGCTTTCATATATTAATAAAATGACACGCAATCTTTATTTGAGTCAGAAGAAGCCATTCATCCGCACAACAAACATATGTATGAGATGCAGCACCCATGAAGTACACACTTACAATGGTTTCACACACTCAGGCCATCATACTACATCCGAGATATTCAGTCCCTAGTACTGTTTTTGAGCCATTCTAGATACTGGGGGCTGCCACCAGTGATTGGCAAGGCAATTACTTCTGGTACACTGAGAAAAAAAAAAGGTAAAAGAGTAAGGTGACGAAAACAATCTAGCCAGTGTTGTTTTGTCGTGTTTTTCATTTCTTTATTTAAAAGTGGTACTCTTTTCTTAGCTTTAAAGGGATTCAACCAAAGTTTCCAAGGGAACAGAATATAATGTCCCAAAAAGGATAGGAACACTCAGATTCTTTTCCTTTTCAAACAATCCTTATCCATATCGTAGTTGCAATTTAAAATTCAAGTCTAACATTTTTTTTGAAAATATAAGAAAGAGGCTTTCTGCTTACTCGTATTCATGATTTGCCTTGACATGCTCTGTCAGTGCTTCCAGGAGGGATTGCCTTGTCTTGATTATGAGCAGTTCCTCAGGATCTGAGTTGATCTGCAGCCAATAGAGACATAATTTGGTTTAACAAGCTAAGACATAACCTAATTACCAAGTTATTGCTTGTATAAAAGCATCAAAACTTAGCTGTACACAAGACCATCAGAAACATTTAGAATGGGTGCTTATGCAAAAGCTCCAAAAAGTTAAAAGATATTCTCTTCTAGATTCTCAAAGTATTTCTCAATTTGTCAGGAAAACTCAAGCCTTAATGTTTTACTTGCATTAATCCAACAAAAGCAAAGTATCCAAACGAAAGTTCATACCTTTCCTTCCCATTCATACACTGATTCAAGACCTGCATTCACAATATATTTACGATTCATAAGAATTCTATTTCAGGAACTATTGTTCAAATCAATATAAATCAGAAATAAAGAATCTGTCTCTCATGAAATTACAAAAAACAAGGTTTCAAGATGCGTATGTCTTCTATTTTTTTTTTTTGGGGGGGGGGGAGAGGTTCCATATCGAATTTAATAAAAATAACAATATGGCAGAGAAGTACTTGATGCAATTCTCATGAACAACTCCATGCGCCCTTGAANTCTTTAAATTTTTTTTTTTGGGGGGGGGGGGGGGGGGGGGTAGAAGAGAGAGAGAGAGAGAAGTCAATTCGATTCAATTTGGGGGATTTTATAAAACAGAATGTAATCACAAAACAAAGAACACCAAGAGATAAAAGATTTCTTCAAAACAGCTAGAGGTGCTAACCATAGTCATTATTTCAAAGCAAGAAATTCAAGCTACGAGGTGGTTCGTTTCAAATTGCCATATTGAAATGAATGCAACAGAGAAGCAACTTATTTCAAAGATCTCTACAAAATGGTTTGAGCCACATTGGGCTTGTAAAAAAGGTCAAACAGCGACTCGATGATTTCAATATTTACCTCTAAAACATGGAAGCTTAACTTGGCAATTTATACCCTTAAACAGACCATGTACAATGACAGACACAAAATAATATGTATTTCCAATGGCTGAAACAGATTGCCATATCTCGGCACAATATTAAAAGAACTATAGATTTAACCTGGTACTATGTTTACACATGCAGCAAGTTTCTCTTTGACGATGCTTTCAGCCAACTTCCTACCTGCATGTATGTTGTGCACTAATCAACTTTCAACTACTTTAAAACATTCGCTACATGATAATGGATAATCCAGCAAGGTCAATCAGGCACGTTAAAATAAAGAAGCAAAAAGAAGAACAAAATAGCTAAGAAATTTATGTCATGCCGTAGGTGGTATGACACCTCAAACTGAACCAACAAAACTCTTGGTAAGATTTAAGCTTAACCAATCAAATTTAATTGTTTAGTTGAATACAGAATTATACTTATTTATGCACTTCTTTATTTTAAAACGGCATTGCCTTAAAGTCTCATACTTTTCAATACTGAAAAGCAAGCCCCACAATAGAATTATAACAGAGGAGATGAAACACATAGACAAAAGCTTGAAAAAATGACTCTTTATCAATTAAATTTAAATTCCCAAATGCTGGAATTGCTAAATTTTATTTCTTTCCCCAAACCCATATTCCATTTGCTGACAGAATTCAAAAAAAAAAAACCTGCTTCTCTGTTAGGAACAGTAACATAAACGACGATGCTTGGAACAGTGTTGCTACTCCCTTCCATTTTTACAGCGTGGACGGGCTTATCTGGTAACTGGGTACTAAACTTCGATCTAAAACAAGAACCCCAACGGAGATTAGAGCTGAATTAACTGAAAATCAGCATTAAATCTTTGAACAATTAAGTGGGGAGTACGAACCAACCACTACCTTAAAAGAGGAACAAAGGGGAGAGACTGAGCGCAACCCGTTTTGAAGTTAGAGGAAGAAGAAAGTGTCGGGCAGAGATTGGAAAACCCCAAACTGAGGACGCAAAACGCACCGACTAGTGGCAGACGGCGTCGTATTGTGGTGGATGAAACAAGCGATGACGCTCTACAGCGGAGAGTGGAAGCCATTTGGGTTGGTCTCTTTATAGTATTCGGTGCGAGAAGGTTCAGTACTTGCGTAGGGGTTTACTTCGATCCTCTCACCCGAGTGCAAGGCACTTTTAGAACCATATTTTTATGTGTGCTTCTCTGATTTTGCCACGTGCATGATCCACAAAACGGTTGGATCAGTTGGGTTTCTTGGCCCATTATGGAGGCCTATCTTCTTTTCTGCTTTTTGTATTCACTCTGCTACTTGGCCCATTGGATTAACCTTTCTTATTTTACCTTCATTATCTTTGATATCAAGATGTGTTCAATCTTCAAACCCAAAATTTGCCAGCTATGAAGACCAAACCAATTCTGCATTCCATTAGCAGTGAAATCCATTTTTGACCAAAACCAAGACAACCAAAGGCAGGTAAACATGCAAGGAAGATCATTTTGACACTATATCAAATCATCTGAGCTAACACCTTCTTCATTAACTGGCAATCTGCTCATATTGTCAGAGCCAAGTTTATCCTTGATTTCCTGTTCTCCTCATTATTAAAGCATACTATCATTGGACAGTGGCAAGCACTACTGTCTATTGGTAGGAAAAGGTTAACTTGACTGAATACAATTTTTTCCCTGGTTTAACATGAGACCAGCTTGTTACAGAAATTTTGTACTCTTACTTTGGCAACTTAAGACTGGTTTTTGTACTGGAATCTCCTTATTAGAGCATACTAACATATATTAGCATTTGGCAAGCATTTAGTGGTTGGCACCGCTATTTATAACAAACCAAGACTATCAAACTTGATAGAAAGTGATTTGACTGACAATTTTGTACTAATAGTTTAGTAGCATTTAGTTTCTGATAAAGCTTTTCCGGGGGAAGAAAAACATATTGCACTCCTCCTAGTGGAAGCTAATTGACTATGTAAGATAATTACTTTGGAAAGCAATAGGAGCTACTCTCAACCTAACATGTTACAGAAAAAAAAAAAAAAGAAAACTATATACAGTACTTCTATTGAGGAGGCAAAGTTTAGACAAACATATGAAAAGGAATAAAAATGATGGAAAGGGAAAAGAAAGAAAAGACAAATGAAGCCAAGACATGGCTCACTGAACTAGAGGGGGGCTTTAAATTCACATCCACACCAACATGCCATTAATTTGATTCTGAAAGCATGAAAGCCCCATGCCAGGTTGGCTGCTACAGCATCTTCCTCATTGTCAATTACTTCCAGACATCCAATAGTACATTTGACTAATGAATATTAAGAGTTTTAATCAGTAATAGTACTTTACTAAGCCCTAGTATAGTGACACAAGTGACCCCAAAAAATTGAAAGAACTGCCTCCCTACTCCCCCTTCTCTACGGGCAAATGGTCCCCGGCTCTACTGTATATAATCCCAAAAGCTAAACCGGTATGCCCCGTTTATACATATGTTGGTTACTTTGATAAAAGACACAGATTAAGGCAAGGCGGTGACTTTGCCAGCTCAAACTGGATTAAAACACAATATATTAGGGTGTTAACGACCAAGTAATATCCCATATTAGACGACATCAGAGAATTAAAAAATTTACCCGAAGAGGCACGCGCGGGGCCCCGATCTTGATCCACGTGGGATCATTTTTTATTTTATTTTAACGGAGCTGGTCGTGTGAAATGGTGGAGACACCGGAGATACGGCGGATGTTCTGGATGCTTAATTTTGATGGCGGACCACGGCGTTGCAGGTGTTGCACATGCCTATATGTCTCCAAGTCTTTTTAAAACTAATGCAAAGAGAAGAGAGGTTTAACCCTTTGTTTTTTTTTCTGTTTTTTTGTTTCTAAAGTCTTGTTGTCTTGATTTTTAAATGACTAAGCATGGTCTTATTATTTTATGGACGTGGTGAATCTCAAGGACTTTGGATGAGTTTAATTAGAAAACAGAAAAATCATTAGTTAAAACCCCAAAGCCCTAGTAGAAGCAAATAGTTTAATCTTAGATTTAGCTGTTGCGCTGAAGCTGCTACATTACTGAATCTGGATCACTTCTGAACCCCTTGACTTGCAGTTAAACACTGTCTCATTGTTCAGATTTAAACAGTTTCACAGCTATTGGAGCTTTTCTTCTCTGCTGCACAATATATTTATATGCATATGTATAGTAAATATATACTTTGTTAACTTGAGATATTGGGTTGGTAGCAACTGTGAATGGCTTCCTCCAAATGGCTTTGATGGGGAAATTAATTTAATTAATGCAAGGCACATTGCTTGGAATGTACAGTTTCCTTGGTGAACATGCAAAACTTCTCAATAAATTCATTCTCTTTTTGATGAAATGAAACTCGTGCTACTTATTTGTTGTCCAACAGGATTTGATTCCAATTTATAGCTTGAACCTGTAAGTGGATTTTGAAAGCAATTGAACCACATATTTGACACTAGGAACTTGGAGAGTGGAGACCCTTAATTTGCACAATAATTATTGACCCTAGCTCGCTGAGATGTCTAGATTCAAGCTTGGAAATGAAGGAGTCTAGCCCTTAAAGAGATATTCATATGATAATAATACCCACACAGCCTACTTAACCAATCAAGAGTTTGGATTGGAAAACCCTACTTAACACATTCCTAAAGCTGAATATTTATATGACCAAACGTGCGTTGAGAATCCAATATACCAGCTGTGATATTTGACACTATAATAGAAAGAGAGAGAGAGAGAGATTCAGTCAAATGCAATATATTGGACAAATAAATATAGTCATTTGCCTAACATATGACCTAGCATTGGGCTTAGTAGCAGTAACAAAAGAAGAAGAGAATGGATGAGTTAAAAAAATGGGTAGTGGTTGTGGCATGACACTCGATCTGTTAAGCTCGGATCTCAAACAGGAAGAGAAGACTGGCTTTTAGACCAAAACCAAAAGTCTTGCAGGAAAAGGAAAGTGTGGGAATATAGTCTTTGAGATGAGCACAAAAACCCTGACATGAGCCATATGGGTGAGGTCTTATTCGATATTTTTTTTTATCAGGAATTTCTCTGAGGGTGAAAACTGGCAAAAGGTGAAAAGGTAAAATTCCAAAGCAGAACGGGAAAAAAAAAAAGGGTTAGAAATTTGTGTCCCAAAAGTCTCTTTACCAACTCATTTTTAAGCACGTCTTCATGAATGCATATTAAGAAGCCACAAAGCAAAGCATCCAAGGTTAAACCGTAATTCAGTCCAAGTTTTTATCCTTGTGGTTTTTGATCATCATGAGTATTTGAATTCAAAGTTCTTGTCGTCAAAAACTGTATGGTAACATGCTGGATTTCATTCAACTATACTTTCCCACCTTGATTAACCAGTATTTTCACCAGCATTGACAATGGCATAATGAAAACTTTGTCCCCAAAGCTATACTCCAACTTCATTCATTGATTTATTATGGAAAGAAAACTTCAAAAAGCAATAACCAGCACTTAATTACCCTGTACTATTCCTTCTAACAACCCTTTTTAATTAATAAATTGATATTTATTATAATAATAATAATTAAGCAGTCGTGACTATTTTTCAACACTTTAGGTCCATGTGGAAGGTACATGAGATTTTCATTGGTGGATCAAAGAAACAATGAAATAAGATACATATGGTCGTAAATGTGTTAAGTACATTAAGTTTGAATTAACATTGGATTAAGAGATTATTGCTCTTAGAAACCCTGATATGCATTATTCCTATAAACCCTTAATGAAGATTCAGAAAGTACAAGATGAAAAAGTAGAGAGGGAAAATTAAACGTGTTGAAAGAGCTGACCTGAAAACATTGGCGCCAGGGGAAGATTAAACAAGCAGGCAAAGCATTGATTATTGAAAGGCCATGGAGGAAATTAAAAAAAAAAAAAAAACCCACATAGTCGAGGGGCATCTAGTTGTGTGGGATATGAGAACGTCTAGAACGAAAACATCAAGAATGGACCAACTGTCCACAGATGTTTTCTTGATCTCTACAGTTTGTTTTTGACCTGAAATATTATTAGTCGTGTCCGAACCCGCCCTTTTGGTTTTTGTTTTTAACACCATTACCAAGGAAGTAAAATGATGGCATTTTACCCAAAGGATTGCGAAAGCAAAACACAACCCTGCTGAGTAATCACACTTTGGAAGTCCACCAAACAACTAATTAGACAAACAGTTAATGTCCCTAATTAGAGGATAATTATCCAAATCTAAGCAGTCATTTGCTGAATGAGAGAGAGCCAAAAAAACAAAAATTGTTCTACTTTTTTATATATTTTTTTCCTTCTCTTTGGCAGAATCCAAAAGATCAAGACGCTCCTAAAAGTGAAAGAAAAGCAAAAGTTCATCTCTTTTTGTGATTCTTTGGCCAATAAAAAGACAACCCTTTAATCTTCTTTTCTTCCCTTTCAAATTGTTGGCTGATTTTGAGAAGAATTCTAATGCATCATCATTATAGTTCTAGCTTTTCCGGTCACCGGAAACAGCACCTGCTGGCTCCATGTGTGACATGCTGTTTCACTAAATTGCTTCTATATACCCTTTTAATCATCAAAAGACTCGGATTCTCTTCTCTATAAGAATGAAGTTCAAAAGTATATATGACGGGTTAGTAAGTATTTGGACAATGTACGAGGATGTAACTCTACAATGAGTTGGAGAAAAGTTACAGAGTGGATTAAATATAAGGACCAATTCATCAAACTCCATTGATTTATCCGTGAATACTGCACCACTGTATCTTGAATTCTTGATAACGACTGCTAGAGTTTCTTTTTAACTTAAGTCCAAACAACTTTTAGTATAAAAACATAGGTTTGAAACCACTGTTTTTATATGAACAACATTGCATTCAACGCGAACAGAAAAAATAAATGTTTAAACGCAATTAACTCTGGTTCCATGCATTGAATTTGATACATAAAGTTTGAAAGGTCTTCCCTCTCATTACAGCTTTTGAAAGACGGTGGTACAGGCTCTGTGTCTTTACTGTAGTGAATTCAATTTCTTTCCATCAGAATTATGATGTTATGGCAAGCAGAGTTACTGTTGCTTCTTCTCCTGCTCATAACAAATGCCATTGCCAATTACATTCTTGACAACCAGGAAACAAAAATTTTACTTTTACAAGTTAAGGGAAGTAACCATACCAGATGTAATACTAATTCCCATTATTCAAACAATTCAGCGCACTAAATTCCAAAATCTAATAGTACACGAAAAATATTCTATAAAATTGCTATGGATGAAACTGTTATGCTGAAAATAGTACATTCCAAGCATTTGAGAGTTACTCATGAGGATAAAATCATAAAATTATACATAACCGAAAGCGTATGAAAGGGAAAATTAATATACTTTGTTTCTGTACAAAGAACGTATGAAAGGATCCCGAAGGCTTCAAAAAGTACAGTCATTATTGTAAATTTCTGCAAGAAACGGATGTTTCCAGTCCTCAAGCTGATAAAGAAGATGACACGCGTCAGCATGGGACGAAAAAGACAGCGTCACGGTCCCCATTGGTCACTTCAGCTTGTTCCATCTTACAATCTTGTCCTACCACTTTGGTCCAAATTACAGAACCAGACCTGTCGTTTTCTCCCTCATCCTCATGTCCGGGGTAGAAAGGTAAAACCCAGACTGTAAATGAAAAATATTAATGTTTTGGTAAAACAAAAATTAACAAATGTAAACACGTGATTATAGAAGGAAGTATTCAAAGGAAACCGTATTTGCCCAGAGATTATGAAAGTAAAAAGGCAATGTTTTATGTTTCTAAGTTGGAGAGTTTACTTTCGGTGTCACTCAAAGAATTTTGACAGGAACACTTGGCCTTGGGTCATTAATTTTGTTACTGAATTCCCATGAATATAAAAGAAGAAGGAAAAAAAGAAAACTTTGATGCCAGCTAAACTTATAAAATAAGAATTAAGAAGCAAAACAGACAAAAAAATTATTACTCGGTTTGCTGTAAACAAGCAAAGGAGGAAAGCTCAACAGCACTAAAAAAGATTTGTTTTTTTTTTTGAGTCTCAACAACACACACACCCCACATCCAAGGTTGCCAATGACATCTTCTATGTACAGACAATAGACCTTCTTCTCTCTTCCTTTACAAAATCTTGTATTTGCCCTTGTTTATGTCCATATTTTGCGCTTGCATTTTCCCTTTCTGATTCTCATATCTACATGCTCTCCCTCTTTCTCTCTCTCTCACTGTCGCACTCCCTCCCTCTCTCTCTCTCTCTCTCTCTCTTGCTTTTACCCTAAAAAGGGCATTGGTTTCCTTCATAAGAGACCCTCTTCTTGAGCAGTCTTTTGAAGCCTCTCAAGTCTGAGAGAGGGAGAGAGATAGAGAGCGAGGAGACTGCTTTAGCTTCACTCTTTATTGTGTTCCCATTCCTATATTATATTATACTCTTCAAAAACATTTCTTTGTTCTTCAATTCTTTGATTAAAGAAAAATTTTTTCACATATAAACATACAACCCACGCTCTTAATACCATTTATTGTTTAGAAGATAGTAAGATAAAGAGAGAGCTTTTTTTTTTTACTTTTTCTAGATTTTTTGAGAGTTTTGTCTGCAATGGCACCAAGTTTTGATTGTGCAGTTTCGAGTCTTCTATGTGCAGAAGACAACAGCAGCATTTTTGATGATAACGAGTGCTGCGGTTGGGGCGCTGAGGTGGAAGAGTTTGGGGCAGCATGGAATCATAGATATTATCGAAACTCGAATCAAAACCGAGTCTTTAATGGCGTTGATGAAGACGGCTTGCCATTGCAGAGTGAGGAGTGTTTGGCTTTGATGGTTGAGAAAGAACAGCAACATTTGCCAAATGCTGATTACTTGAAGAGGCTAAAAAGTGGAGATATGGACCTGGAGGCTAGAAAAGAAGCTGTTGATTGGATTTGGAAGGTAGGTTAACTCAGAAATGAATCATCTTTTTTTTTAACCTTTTACTTAGATTAATGAAGGTTTCACATATATGATTTGTAAAGTGGGTGCTTCTTTTTCAACATATTGTACTCGTTCTGTCAATATTTGGATTATTTCAGAGTTAAAGTCTTTGCTTTCTTTTCAGATTTATATGGTTTTCCTCTGTATTTTGCTGAGTAAAATACCCTTTTTGGATTAATCCTGATTATGTTTTCAGAACTTCTTGAGGTGGAGGAAATGAACTGGGTTCATTTTTCTCTTTGTTCTGGTATCTTTTTTTTCATATTCTGGAATGCGTTTGGTGGGTTCTTTTTCGCTGTTGGGGCCAATGCTGATTTGTTAATTGTTTTTATCTCTTCATTTCTTTCTCAGCAGCTTTGAAACTATTTCTGCTTTTTGTATATTCCCTTTCTCTTTATTAGTCCTTGTTGTAGTGTATGAGCTGTTATGCTCCCTTTCCTGTTCTATTCAATTATTTGCCTTCATTATTCCTTTCTTTTGAGCTTGTTTCATGGTTGATTTTAATTGCCCTGTTTGTTCAACAGGTTCATGCCCATTTCGGTTTTGGACCTCTTTGTGCGTATTTATCGATAAACTACTTGGACAGGTTTCTCTCTGCCTATGAATTACCCGTAAGTTCAAAAAACCAATCAAACATGAGATTCTTATTTTCTGGACCTACCCTTGCACTAAACTCCATTGATTTAAATTGCATCTAATGTCCGATGATTGCAGAAGGGCAAAGCTTGGATGATGCAATTACTAGCCGTGGCATGTCTATCTCTTGCAGCCAAGATGGAGGAGACTGAAGTTCCATTAATTTTAGATCTACAGGTTAAAATCTACCAGAGTCAGTAGCTTTCTTAAGTGTTATAGTTTTGTTTGAATCTAACAGTTTTGATGAATTGATGATTAACAGGTGGGAGAATCTAGATTTGTGTTTGAGGCTAGAACTATACAAAGAATGGAGCTTCTAGTGTTGAGCACCTTGAAATGGAGAATGCAAGCAATCACCCCATTCTCCTTCATAGACTATTTCCTTTACAAGCTCAATGATGATAAAATCCCACTTAGAAATTCAATCTTGAGATCAATCCAACTCATCTCAAGCACAATAAAAGGTCCGTCTCTGTTCCTCACAGTAGCATACAGAGACAAGTGTACTATTTTTGCAATAATTTTTGTCTGCAGTGGTCACAAATATGATAGATAGGTGTGAGAGGGATCTGATGTTTTTGGTGGGTGGGGAATTGAATGCAGGGATTGACTTCTTGGAATTCAAGTCTTGTGAGATTGCCGCAGCAGTGGCAGTATCTGTTGCTGTAGAAACCAAAACAGTGGACACTGAGAAAGCAATTTCTGTTCTCACTCAGTATGTACAAAAGGTAAACTTTGGTGGTCCAATATCCAAACCAAAAAGGCAACCTAGATGATTGGTTCTTTTGTTTATCAAATTATTTTGTGTTTGATGATTACTTGCTAATTAGATTGAATTAAGTCAATTAACCCATACATGGATTGATTCTTTTTGGCAGGAGAGAGTGCTGAAGTGTATTGAATTGGTAGATGAATTGTCATTGTTTGGTGGGTCTGTTAAGGGAGGCAATGCATCTGTCCCATCTGTTCCCCAGAGCCCAATTGGGGTGCTGGATGCCGCATGCTTGAGCTATAAAAGTGATGACACAACAGTTGGGTCATGTGCAAGTTCTTCACGTACGCATACTAGTCCCAGTACCAAAAGGAGAAAGCTAAGCAGACCCTGAGAAGTGGAGCTGTAAAAGTGATACGGAAGATTAGGATATTCACACAACAAAACCAACACTCCTCCTTTATATGTCTGTTATTGTTACATAGTAGCTTTGGGTGTGTTTTTTAAGAGGACCAAAAGGAAAACCATAAGTACAGGATGGAAAATGAAAGGTAAAGGAGGCCAAAAAAAAAAAAAAGGCTAAAATAGTTGGAAGAGTCCTTCAATAAGTTGTGTCATGGGCTGAGTATGGAGAGGATTGAATCAGGGCATTTCATGCTCTTGGCATGGAGAGGGGTCACCAGCTGTTAAATATTAGACTTCTTAACAGCTAGTACTAGAACAAGAGAAAACATGAAAAAAGAGATTAAAACAAAAAAAAAAAAAAACAAGTTTTTCTGCTTTGTGAGATATAGTTTGTTGTAGGTTGGAGTTTTTCCGGAGAAAAAAAAAGTAAAAACCAAAAAAAATAGTAATATGAGATATATTTTGCAAGAATAGTTTGATTTATCTTGCTTTGACCTTTATTCTAGTAATTATTATTAATTTTGAAGATGTACACACAAAAAAAAAAGAAGAAAAAAGGCAAAGAAACAAGAGGAACCCAAGCAAAACAAGATTAAAAAGGGTTTTCTTCAATAAAAGATGCCATTGCCTGTTTCTCCATCAGGATTATCACCAATGAAACAGGGCTAAATCACATACTCTTTGCAAATTGGTGGGTTTTCTTGAATAAATTTATAAACATAAATTTACATAATTGAGGCAAATAAAAAAAAAAAGAAAAAAAGAGGATGATGCTGCAGCAGCCTGCAAATGACTATCTAATTATAACTGGGCTTGGCTGGGCTGGGCAGCAGCAAAAAAGCGTTAAGTCAAAGACGTAAAAAACTTTTAATTAAAAGGCCGTATTAAATCGAGTTTTGGGCCACCACGTGAACCCATATCAGATAATAAAGGCGTCCTGTGGATTATTCCTGACATTAAAACATAATTTAAACCCATGAGGAGGAACTAACTGCACCACTCACATGCAACATTCAATGCTTTGCTTTCATCTTTTATTCATAATTTTCCTTAGCTGTAAATTCCAAGACTAACTTCCCTTCCTATCCTCTTCTGCCAGTCCTCATTGCTGGACTGACATAAGATGAAAATTATAATGCTATGAGATTGGAAGTAGGAATAATTTGTGGGGAGATGTCATATTTCCACGTCCAACCTGAATCACCCAAAGGCCGAATAATTGATGTGTGTACGAAGTTGGAAAGGGACATTGATTAGCATCCAAAGTACGGTCCTGATTCACATGTTTAAACAAAAACCTCCGATCGCAGTTTAGTGGACAAATCTTATGAAACAGAAGACAAGATCCTTGAAACTGTAAACCCACCATTCCTACAGCCAATAAGTTCTTGTTATCAGACAAAAGTTATTACTATATATCAGCAAAATTTCTCTCTCTCTCTCTCGCTCTGAAAAGCTAGAATATCTCTGCAATGTTTCTGAAAATATAATTAAACCAATAACTCATCCCTAAGCTAAGGGAGCATCCATTCATTTCTTTTTCTTTTTTCTTTTTTTTGTTTTGTTTTTTTTAAAAGCTTATGGACAAGCTGCACCTTCTACCTGTACAGCATCACAAGCTAAAAGATACTGTAAATTTGGGTAATAAATAAATAAAGTGAGGGAGTCCAGCTAATTAGTTCAATTTAACTATGTTGTATATATTTTTTGCAATCTTTCCAACTTTCTGTCTAAAAATGCATTTCACAAACTCGAAAACGACGTCGCACTGTCAATTTTGGACCCATGGCAGCAAGGTCCATAAGAAATGGATCAAGTCTACTCAATCAAAGGCCGTGAATATGATTCCCTCCCCCGCTAAAAGTGACGGAAAAACGCGGGAAGGATTGCAAGGGGATGGCGTTGTGCACTTTAATTACAGTTTTACCCCTCGGTTTCTTTGTTGGCAAAGATAAACCGGGCTTCCTTAAGCCCGAAGAGAAAACACACAGTAAAATCCATAGTATTCCTTTCTGACCCAAACCAATTATGAGATACCTTGGCCCAAAAAGGACAGTTTTATTTTGTTATTTTTCCTTCTATTAATCGCCTATTTGGTCATAATTAAGATGCCAAGTGCGTAATTAACCATATATTTATACAAAAACTTTGTTCTTACATTATGGTCTCAACTTTCTTAGGTTTATTATTTCGAGCCAAAATTGTTGGTAACTTGTGATTCGGTCTTGCCTCCTCTGCCATGTACAAGGATGCGTAAGTGGCCTCAAGCCGACCACGTATTGCTGGTATCATGGTCATTGTAGTATTGCTGACAATTTAACTACTTTTGACCACTCCAAATGCAACAATAGCAAACCCACAAGAGAAATACGAATCACTACAATCAAAGCCATAATCAAACCATGAAAAAATGAGGGACCAGAGACAGGAAATGTGACAAAAGAGGGCTTGACAAACAAAGGTTTAAAGGGCTAATCATCACAAACTGAGCTATCATGCAGCCGATGAGCCAAAAATGTCTCAACAATCCAAGGTGGCAGGATGGAATGCAGAGAAAGGGAGCATATATCAAAGAGATTTGCTGCACTGTTGAAGATAAGAGGATGCTGTTTCTCTATCTCCAGCTGCTGAATATTTTAAAGATAAAGATGATGTATTTATCTTGACTTTGTGTACCTCTGTCATTTGTTTTATCCTAACACTTATTTCAGTGAATATAATTGTCAAAGAAAATGCGGTCATCGTTACAAACACTTATCGTGTGAATTCTAGATATGAAAGACATCAGACATGGTCTGCCGCCCCTCTCAATTATGGAATGATATTTATTTGTTTATGAGAACAGAGCATGTTCTAACAAAAAAGGTTAAATGCTCGATAATTAGCCTTGAGTTGGGTTGAGGAATAGGGTAAAGAGGGTCTCTGGCTCAGTCTTCTTAAATATTAGGCCCAGATAAAGGTAAGTGTCTCCCATGAATAGAATACATGTAGGGCCGTGGACCATCCAATAATTGAGGGCTAAATAGTGGACAGAAATTGGGCTACTTTGTATTAAAAATAGTCATTGAGTCCACCACAAAACCTAGTATTTCACTGTTAATAACGAGATAAAAGAATGGTGGAATGACAAAGTATTGAAGAACACAACCCATTTGATCGTTTCTCTTTGTTCTAGTTGTTGTAGAAGTCAGTCTATGGATGATAAACAATCGGAGAAGAAGGACTAAAAAGGAGGGATATCAGATATGCCTTAAAAGAGCAAGAGAATTATTTTCCCACTCATTAATTTCAATATAAAATGTCGCTTTCATTTTATTAGTTGTGATTAAAAATAATAATAAACACGCATTGACACGAAACAAGTAAGTTTAGAAGTGAACTAGCCATACTACTTTGTTTCATGATTGATTAACATGTCAATTTTTTTTGATACAATAGCTTGAAGTTGATGCATAAAGCCAAATGTCATGCTTTGCATCAACTTAAATTATTTAAAAACCTACATAACCATTTACGGCTAATCACCTTCGTATCATTTCACATTTATAATGCCTAATCGCATTAAAATATTTAATGTTTCTTTTATTAATTTTAAAAACATGTTTACATGTGTTGAGATTTGGACGCAGAGGTTGCATAGTATGCCGACATGAAATTGTCACCTTACGTGGGTAAAGTAGTTACATTTCACATGGATCGATACTTTTGATTCAAAGTAATCCAACGACCATAACGACGGCGTTTTGGGGGCTGCGGAGGTGTAAAGAATTGGCCAGTGCAGAACGCATGATTTCTATCAGCTTGAGAGGTAGGTGTACTGGCCAAGGTTGACGACTCAAAGGGAATCTAATCCAGCACGGGGCAGGCTACCGAACTGGCTCGCCTCTCTCATATCTTCACCGCTATGTCTTACTGCCAATCTTGGTACGGTGAGAGTGGTACTTTAGGTACTTGATAATGTGGACAGGTTGACTCCCGATGGCCCATGCGCCCAACTACTCGAGAGCCAACCGCTGTCACTTTCTATTTTAACTCTCTGTCCCCGTACTTCACAACATTTTCGGCTTCTTACCCTTCCCTTTGTGTTTCTCTTCTATATTTTCCCCCCATCTTCTCTTTTGTTTCTTCACCCACTTTGCCTTAAAATTTGTTGTGATTTGCCAGAAAGAAATGCAAGGCTAATTACCTTTTGTTTCATTTATGGTTTTTTCTTTCATATTTTTCCAGTGAATTTAAAAAATTCACTCTTTATCTTTCAAAAATTATAATTTTCATGAAAATTGCTTTTTGTAAAACGAAAACTTATGACAATGTATTTAAATAGAAAGTCTTAATTTATTAAAAAAAAAACCTTAAATCACATTATCAATTTTGAAAACAATGGGGTATACCTAATAAAATTGAATGAATTAAATAAAATGAGCCGTAAATTTGGAATTAGCATGACTTTTGATAATCGGCACATATACAATGTGAGAATCTAAATTGTCACCTCTAATAATGTATTATATTAATAATTAGCCCTAGAAAGCCCAGGTAAAGTAATTCAAAGTTAATCATTTCATGTAATCTATATGTTTTTTTAACCAAAAAAAATTACATGTAAATGAATCATGTGAATGCAAGCTTTTAAAACTTATAAATAAATGCAGCATCAACAAAAACTTTTTAACGTGCATTAATACGGTGAGTTTTGGATAGAATATGAACATTAGTTCAATCTTTTGTTTTTTCAGACTCTGGAATGTCTGGACTGTTGACTATAGTAAAAGCATGAGCTTCCAGCGTACGTCAAAGAAAAAGACCGATTTGCCTAAAAAGAAGAACGTGAACGAACCTGGTTCATCATCGAAACAAATGCCAAGTTTGTCGTGGACTGTATCTTCTCGAGTTGCCTGTTCTTAGTTAATGAATAAGTATTAAAGCTTTGACATAGAGAAAGGCTACGTCCTCACCTAGTTTCCCATAGGAGTTCATCGCTTCAAGTGCATGTCGACCCTTACATTATTTACCAAAACCGTATCCTTTTTCAAACTGTATATAGTTAAGGAAGCGAGAATATTGGCACTGTTAGATTGTATAAAACTTGTCACTTCTGGTAGGTAGCATGATCTTTTCCTTTAAGAGACTTTTTGCTTTTAAAGGTAATGCCCACCCCCACTTCAGTTTTGTTTTTGATCATGAAGACCTTTTCCATCAAGGTGATATAAATGCATTAAATTTTTATTTTATATTATTTATACAAGTCATTTAATATATCTTTGTACATAATGTAAAACTTAATTGTTTTTGCATAGTGATTATGAAAATTGATGTATTAAAGTAAACAAAAAAAGAAAAGTAGGGGCCGAAATAATGTTCCAAGGAATATGAAGGAGCAAAGAGAAAATACAAAAATCACAAAGCTTTACCACTCCCGAGAATCACCGTAAAAACTGCAGGAAAAAAAGAAAAGAAAGTGAGAAAGGAATTTAAAGGGGGAAAAAAACTTCCAGTTAAAACACGCCAGAAAGCACGCCACTGGCGGCTACGCGTCCGCAGAAGCCGCTGATTTGGCGGTCCCCAGGGAAAAAAACCCCAATCCCCACTACACG
This sequence comes from Theobroma cacao, assembly GCF_000208745.1. Classification (NCBI taxonomy): domain Eukaryota; kingdom Viridiplantae; phylum Streptophyta; class Magnoliopsida; order Malvales; family Malvaceae; genus Theobroma; species Theobroma cacao. Next base: position 3,121,288 of record NC_030857.1, on the reverse strand, counting down.
TGTCAGCCATCCGTAACTCAATCCCGATTCCTCTGCTCCTTAATTTCTCCGTACACCCGTCTGTCACCCTATCCCCTCGCGTGCATGGTTAGGCCCTTTAACAATACATTCTATTTTTATTACGAGATCTTGAGTATCTTTAAGTTTTACTTGACTTTAATTTTTTTCCGTACCATTTTAAAAAACGCAATTTCCTATACACAACTTAGTCTGCTATGTTTACAGTTTCATTTGTTGGATGATTCTCACAAATAATTAAAAAAATAAAAAAAAAAACACTTTCTCCTTAACTAACTCCTATGAATCATTTAACAATACTTTGACCAAACAAACAAAACCCTGACTCTCTTTCTCTTTCTTATGGAAGCGCGAGCCAAAGCGTGCACAAATGCATGCGCTCCCTTTAATAAGATCCCAACGATGATGCTGAATTGCTGATACAGCGTTTGTTGCTTTTTTTTTTTTTTTTAAAAAAAAGAGAAAAATAAGTTGTAAAAAGTATTAATGTCATTCAGACGAATTTACTAATTAATTGAATATTAACAATAAATATCTTCTGGCTCCAAAAAAAGAATCTCATTTGTTTTGTCTTTATTTTCCTTTGGGATTTTAGACTCGACCTCTATGATCCTTCCACGTGTGAACGTAATCAATCGTGCGGCATTGAGGGGAGGTGAGGAGGGAACACAAGCGGAGGAGCGTGGACATGTTGGGAAAAGATAAGACGGCGTGTTAATTGAAAGGTTTGTGCGTCTCGTGGGCGTGGGAGACTTTTTATTTTTTTTCTCTTAAAAAGTCTGCTAGCTCTTACTGTACTGGAGATTTTGGTGTCGGATTGCAAGATTTTCTACCCTTTATTTATTTTTTGCCCCCTCAAGTCTTACAATATTTTTTTAGTCGATGAACTTCTTTATGAATTCAGTATTTTTAAAAATTTTCATAAATCTTATTAAAGGGTATGAAATGACTACTTTGTCCTTTTCATTCCAAGCCATTTACTGTACCAAGGAATTCAAACTTTGTGGCCAGTCTGTTGCGTTTGGTTCGTGACTTGACTAGGATGTTTATCTCAGTTTAACTCCTTAAAACACGGAGAAAATGTGTCAGATTAATAAGGTTTAAGGAATATTATAACCAAAAAAAATTAGCAAATTGAGGAGGTATGGTCTTGTCTGTTGTGCTACTTGCGTATTTTCAATCCAAATGTTCTTTCATGGAAAAAAGTTTCCCACCTTTTTCCTTGTTGTAGCCAGTGCTGATGGGAAAATTTTCAAGCTTTTTAGTTTGATTCTCTTACATTAAAATTTCCCCAGTGGTCATTTTACTGTAACACGAGTTGAAAAAGGAAAGAAGATTCCAACTTACCATTCTGGATTAAGTTGCTCGGATATGCAATGGAAAGGCTGCCCTTTTCCCAAATGCATGCGTCCTCGACATGACAGGAAGAAGAATTGTTTACCCTCATTCCATAAACGAGAAAAATTAAAAAGAAACCAAACCAAATTCCAATTGATTTGTTTTGGTGAGGGAGCCCAAAAGTCTCGTTTTGATAATGACTGGCACTTTCTGGATTTGAACTAACCTCAATTATAACCCAGTGTTGAAGCAACTTGATTGGTCTACCTAATGCAACTGAAACCCTAAAGTCCAACTTATACCCACCAAAGTGCACTGTAGTAAGGCCACGATCCAGCTTCATGATTCTTACGTGGGAATGGGGATCATTAATCTCATATGTGCAATAGTTTCAAGGTCAACATGATAATTACTTCACTGTTATAAGTGGATAATTTTGACCTTAAAAGTGTAAATTAACGAGGATCCTCCATGTTTCGGAGTTGGCAATGAAGAACAGTGGAAGCAGCAATGGAGGGGAATAATTAGGCTTTATGTTTGGAAAGAGTAAGGTAGAAGCAGAGAGTGATTTGTGGGATTGCTAATTGCCTTTATAATTATTTAGACATGGATGCAAGTACTCATTAATTAAACTCGTCCCGTCATTAAAATTATTTGTTTACCCCCCTAATAGATTTCTCTAGGTAATGCTATGATTGCTCTTTTGGTGTAAGAGAGGGGTCTGATTAACTATAATTGCTCCTTATTGCAATGCTGATATTTGCTTTCAAAGACATACCCACACAAGAAAATTCCATATCTTAGGTTATTATAATACCTGAAATTTAGTTACTAGTTAAACACTATGCGTTCTTCAATTCTCTAAGCTAAGGCTTTACACTATTGGTTCACATTATTCCATGATTGTAGCCACTTTTAATTAGTTAGTACCCTCCAAATTAGTTCAATCAAACTGTATTTGGTTGACTTGCTGAGGGGAAAAAATATGCTCAATGACTGCATCATGTTTCGATCCTAACATATTGGACTGAACATGTATTGTCAAGAACCAGTTTTATTGTACAGTTGGAAAAATTAACTTGCCCCATTTCAGTTCTTCATTCGTGCCTTCAACATCAGATCTAGAAAAATGATGAAGGGAAGGGGTTTTTTGTGTTGATGTTTCCTTGCTATCTGAGGGAAACAAACGTGCAAAAGCAAATATGTAAACACCAAATTTAATGTCTCATCACAATTATAGAAACCCTTTTTTCAATTCTTCAAAGGGAAATATTATTGAAATGGAGAAACATGAATACTTTGCCATGGAAGCCATAAGCGTGCACATTTGCACGTGTTTGATGATGGAAGCCCTCCATGGCCTAATTAATCTCCCCCTGCTCAGCTTCCCAATCAAGAATATTAATGAAACAAACATCCCTTTAAAAAATAGGATTAGCCAGGGGGGAGAGGGGTTGACACTTTGTAATGGGGTCATTTCTTTTTGGTAAAATATAAAGGAGAGTGGGATAAAAGTCTAAGAAAGTGGGTGGAATGTAGCATAAAAGATGTGAGTGTGTGTGTGTGTGTGTGTGTGAGAGAGAGGAGGGGAAGTATGGATTCCTCATCCCCCTTCCTTTTAATCATCTCCCTTTGTATTGGTTTGTGAATGATTTATAAAAGCAAAAAAAGAAAAAAAAAAAACAAGAGTTTATTTGTTTCTTTAGTGCGGCCTG